>NC_058406.1:164665298-164704922 GCF_002201575.2 Neomonachus schauinslandi
TGTCTTCCACTCTGTTATTCAATAGAAAAGAAAATCTCAATTATTAACTCAATCCAGCAATATAACTGGATAACATCTGTCTCAGATCTCCCATAAGAAATCTGTGTCAATCCCTGCCAATCCATTCGGTAAATTAACATGCATATACAGTATAGTGGAGTTAATAAATGCATACCATGAAGATTCAGTAAGAATGCTCACTGTCTTCCAGGCATTGATCAGCTGAGTTTATTAGGCAAAGTTTTTGTTAATTTTTTTAAGAGTGCCATTCTAGATCCAAGATTAAAACAAATACCATGAAGGCATATTGAGAGCTTATACTAGTCCTGTGTGTATATATAGATATATACACACACACAGAGAGAAAACATATACATGTGTGTTAAATATAAATTTAACACAATGTAGTATTCAACATATATGTTACATATAACATGTGTGCGTTAAATATGTATGTTAAATAGCCAAAGTGAAGGAAAGTAAGTTTGCGCTATCATATACAATAGGTCTTGCTCACAAAACCAGTAACTTGCAAACCACTCTGCTTATCTCCAAGATACCACAGTAAACAGCTCAAAAGGCCTCACCCATCCGAGGACAGCAGTCCAAACAGCAAGCAGGGATGTCCAATGGGAAAGGCACAAATATCATGAGGAATCAGCAAATGTACACAGGCTATGAAAGGGTATTAGAAGTAAGTTCAGAGGACAATTGTATATATAAGTTCCAAGAGATCAGGGATCTTTGTTCTATATGTATTATTAAAAGTCCATTTAAACTAGTAAACAGTACTGATGGATGTTTTCCACAATGTGTAATGAATACATACTAATAACATTAAATGTGGTTAAAATACCAACCTAGTCGGTGCTGACTGCTTCATGTAACCAACTCAGTATCATTTTTCCTTTCTGATAAAAATATATTATATTCACACACAGGTTGGAATCATTTTTCTCTTTTGTTAAGTATATTGAATGTTTCCACAGAAAGATGATTTTTTAAAATTCTACACTTGAAAGCAACTTCTGATAGAATAAGTTAAACCACTTTTTCTTGACTCCTAGAATAAGAAAAGTTTTCTGTATGAAAAAGAAGAGGGCACCTGGATGGCTGAGTCGTTAGGCGTCTGCCTTCGGCTCGGGTCATGATCTCAGTCCTGGGATTGAGCCCCGCATCGGGCTCCCTGTTCGGCGGGAAGCCTGCTTCTCCCTCTCCCACTCCCCATAATTGTGTTCCTGCTCTCGCTCTCTCTTTCTCTGTCAAATAAATAAAATCTTTAAAAAAAGAAAAAAAGAAAAAAGAGGAAATACACACATAATCCCTTCATAATTTGGAGAGGTAACAGGCTCAGAAACCTTCAGCTATAAGAACTTCTTTTTGAATAAACCATTATTTCAGGACATTCTTCCTATGCTCACCGCCCCCCACCCAAGTTTAGCTAGGCCCTGTCTGGGATTTTATTATAGTCACTGTTTAAGCATAGATGATAAATTCAAGAATTTTCTCTATGTTCTTCCCATGATATTAGTTTCAAAAAAAGAAATGTAAGCAGGTTCCTTGGTCAAATTAAGTTTAGTGGAAACTGTATACTTTATATACCCTCTTCAGAGATCCACTTTGTACATTAGCAATTACAGCTCTGAAAAGTCCTAGGGGTTGTGGAGTGGTGGCGTCTGTTCAATTTGGATTGGAATGTCCCAATCTCATTTGGCTTTATCTCACATAATGCCATTTACCAACAAAACTAATGTATTGTGTGCACAGAGTGGGAGATGCTGCTCTAGAGAGTAATGTTCAAAGAAGAAAATGACTGACTTCAAAACATATATAATATTTTTTAAACAAAACAGTGTTTCTTCATTAACTTGTCAAGAAAACTAAAATGCTTTGATCTGAAGTGGATGATTTTGAAGGGTTTGTTTTTGTTTCTGGTTTGGGTTTTTTTTTTTTTTTAAAGATTTTATTTATTTATTTGACAGAGAGAGACACAGCGAGAGAGGGAACACAAGCAGGGGGAGTGGGAGAGGGAGAAGCAGGCTTCCTGCAGAGCAGGGAGCCCGATGCGGGGCTCGATCCCAGGACCCTGAGATCATGACCTGAGCCGAAGGCAGGCGCTTAACAACTGAGCCACCCAGGCGCCTCTGGTTTGTTTTTGTTTTTGTTTTTTTTCTCCCCAGCATGACTAGCAACATTAAAAGAAGATCAGGATCCATTATCATGAAAGATTTAGAATCAGTATTTTAAAAGATTGTATAATGGCAGAGGATTACAGCCATGATAGAACACTGAGTGAAAAAGGCAGAAGATAAACATCTATGTACGATATGATCTCAGATGTCCAAATTACATATGCATCAACACAGATGGGTAGGAGCCCAATGTTATCTCTGAGCTAAATAGTTTATACAGCTACCACTGCATAAAGAAGTCCTAATTTTTTTTCAGGTATTATTTCTAACGTTTACTAAGGTGATCTATTTAACACACTATACTCTGTATACTAGATTTGTGTCATTCATTTATAATAACCAGTTTTATCTGAACCAAATTTGGTCAGGAACCAAAATACGGCAAAGAGTTTCATGGAATATGGCATGCAGAAAGAGGTTAGAGAGAGACCCAGGACTGAGCTAAGGGACCTACAGTTCATACTCAATGACTTACAGATACCTGGGAGAACATGTCTAGCCCACATCCTCCTCTCAGGTTATTAGTAAATCCCATTCCTCCCAACTCAGTTCAGTCTCCACCTGCAGACTCATGTGTACCCATAATAAAAGACAGAAAGCCAATGCCCGGACCACAGTCAATAAATATGTGTTCAGGGTGGACCCACTCTATGACTGCATTCTTTTATAGTATACCTTAAGGTTAGTCTGGCTCAATGGTTCTAGGCAGGGTAGAAGAAGAGAAATTAAGTATACAGAGCTTCCCTATCTCACTCTTACAAATCCCAGGCTCTCGCTTTATGGGCTTTAGGATTTTGTTTTATGGTTACTGCAACCCCCCACCTCCAAATATTAAAACAAAAGATTCAAAATAAATTTATAATAAAACCAGGCTAGGTTAGATGCCAGAGTAAATCTGAAACAGGGAATTAATTATAAGTTAATTTTAAATCCACAGCCAACATGGTGGTGAGGTCACACTGAGGTCTGAGTCTGAGAGGATGACCATATATCCAGGTTACGCCTGGGCCCCACAGCTCCTACATTACACAGTCACCAAAAGAGAAAGAATAGTGATTTGATGTATGTGTGGGGCTGTAGAATTAGTGAAGGCAGAAATCAGACTCACTCACGAAATATTTTGTATAGGTAATCTAGTCAATCTTCAAATTCAAGTTCAATATAAACTCAAGAGTCCATCCAAACACACACAAACATACACACACACACCTTTAGAAAAGATTTTCACCACCTGCACCCGAATTAGTAATTTCTTTTCTCCATCAATCTTGTTGTGGACACCTGTCATAACAGAGTAAGGGAAAAATATAGATATAATTCCAGATTCAGGTGTTTTACAAATAGTTCCTTCAAAATCTAACTGAATGTTGAAAGAAATCAAAAGTCAGAACTAGACCTTTTTTTTAAGGCTCACAATCGTGAACGTTGATGTATACAATAACCTGAATTTTTAGTTAATAACAAAAATGTATTATATTATTGATAACAAGAATCAGGCACTGTGGCCAAGAGTATATTACATCATTTGATTTTCACTTTTTATTAATAATTCTTTAAGTAAGATACTATTGTTTTCACATTTTACACATGAAGCAACTAAGATTTAGAAAAGTCAAATCACTTGCTTGGGTCATAGACCTAGCACATGAAGAACTGGGTCTAAAAAAGTCAAAAGCCTTGCTAGACCACTTGGTTTCCCATAATATTTCTCATAAACTCTTTAGTGTTTTAATGAACAACAGCTGGGCAATGCATTTATAGATACAAAAGTGACGGCACTGGGGCGCCTGGGTGGCTCAGTCAGTTAAGCATCTGCCTTTGGCTCAGGTCATGATCTTGGGGTCCTGGGATCGAGCCCTGCATTGGGCTCCCTGCTCAGCGGGAAGCTCGCTTCTCCCTCTCCCCCCTGCTCGTGTTCTCTCTCTCTCACTCGCTTGCTCTCTCTCAAATAAATAAATAAATAAAATCTTAAAAAAAAAGTGACAGCACTTTAAGAAACTAGAGAACACTCTAAAAGATACCACTTTATAAAGATGGCCATCAAATGTATATATAGTTGTATCAAGTGAATATGCAGTCTTCCCAGCAATCTTACGGACTACTCGGTTATCCTAACTTTTGGATTTGCTTCAAACACCTAGCACATCACTAAAGGTAATAAATTATGCAAGACTCCAAATGGGTTTACTTCTACAAAGCCCTCTACAATTTCCACAAGCAAAAGTGAGTCTTTTCCACTACCACCCATGCCAATTTATGTGTATCTCCTTTTAAGGTACATGCCACATCACACTGTAACTATGTGTTTATGTTTCAGATACCCCACTAGGTTATGAAGTCCTCCAGACCAGAAAATATCTTTACTAATATTATTAATGTTAATAATGTTAATAAGTAATAACAAAATGTTAATTAACAATATTAATATAATGTATATCCATTCATATGTGTGATTATTTTAATCAAAATACTGATATATAATTCATATATTTTAATCAAAATATATAATTCATATATTTAAATATCTCTATGTTATCAAAAATTCTCAAGCTTTTCCCAAGTGCAAAACATCTAAGGCTGGAACACATTTCCATCATTAACAATGGCACAGTATGATCATGATTACTGGAGGAAATAAAGCAGCATATTGGCGCAGGGGATATGAGTTTTTAAAAAGCCAAGTGATACTAATATGGGCCCCCCCCCCCCACTGAGACTAGTCTACTACAGAGTAAGCACTCACCAAAGTTCTTATGGATAGATGCGATGTTAGCACACTTAGAAATTTCTGCATATTGCTTATCTCATTAAGGAAGACCAGAATCTCGTGACATTAAATAGGCTTGTGAGAATAAAAGCTAAAATAATGCTAAAGTTGTATCATCAACATAATTAATAACAAACTAAATCAAGACATTCAAGGACTCATGGCATTAATTTTGTCTTTAGTTAGGCTAAAAAAAGAACCAGATATCATAGCTCGGATCCATGGTCATACAGCAATAAATGCATAAGTAGTGAGAACTAAGAATTAAATTTATTTTTTAGAACTGTAACTCACTCTCTCTCTGCCACTGCCCCCTACTTGTGCTTGCTCTCTCTCTCTCTCTCTCAAATAAGTAAAATATTAAAAAAAAAAAAAAACACCTGTGACTCACAACTATGTTGATTTGATTTGGGTTCTATATATCTCTACATAACCTTATGTACAATTTGAGGACTGAATTACAGTTAGACGAAGGTTCACTAAAAAAAAAAAAAAAGCATACTCTATGTAGTAATAATTCCATAATGATGTTTCTGTAATCAGCAAAATGAATTTTTATAAGTTCATTTACCTGAATGATTATTTATTCTGTACAAGAGTGCCACATGGTATTTAATACATTTATTAACTATATAATAATACAGGTATCTTCTGCTCTCCAAAAGTTTGCATTATACCACTTTGTTTTTAGGAAAGACCTACATTAGTACTTGTTTTTGCTAACCAAAAAAAATCAGAAGAGAATTTTCGCTTTCACAAAAGAAGCCATTACTGTAAGAGTGTAGGTCTTTTCTAAAAGTGAAGTGGCATAATGCAAACTTTGAAAATATATCATTTTAGCTTATGAAAGTTTTCATAGGAACAATCTACTTTCAGATAGTGGGGGAAACCTGTATTTACCATAACTACATGCATTTATAGATACAAATGTGATTTATAAAATTTTTCACCATGCATTCTCTAACGTTCCAAAATTAAAAATATTATGTACTAATAGCATAATGCATAAAAAGTTTATATTTTAAAGGAATAGGCTGGAACATAAAAGAATACAGAAAAGCCTCAAACATTTGGATCAGACTCCTAGCAACTTAAAGCATATGGAATGACATAAAACCAGAAGTTTAATTTAAAAGTTCAATTCAGGGGACACCTGGGTAGCTCAGTCGGTTAAGCATCCGACTCTTGATCTCAGCTCAGGTCTTGATCTCTGGGTCGTGAGTTCAAGCCCTGCACTGGGCTCCACGCTGGGCATGGAGCCTACCATAAGAATGCTCATAGCATCATCATTTGAACTGTCAAAACTGGAAACAACCCAAATGTACCTCAACAGAATAGATTAAAAATTTGTGGTATATGACTATACAATGGAATGTACGGTCATACAACAGAATATTATACTGTAAAAAAAATAAACTACATACAACAACATGGATGAATTTCACATACACGACATTGAGCATAAGATGTCAGGCACAAGAGAATGCATACTTTTAATGCATAGGGGTATTATATTTTAATGCATGTGAAGTTCAAAAACAAGCAAAGCCAATCTAAAGTATCAGAATCAGTCAGGAGAGTGATTAATTCCTGGGGAAAGGAAGAGAACAGAGAACAGGAGGGGACACAAGGGTCCTGGCAAAGGGGGCTTGTAGAGTACCCACAATATCTATTTCTGGACATGAGAGACAGTTACACAGAGCATTTATTTTGTAATAATTCATTGAGCTATAGATGTATGAGCTGTGCATTTTCCGGCTAAAAAGTTACTGCATGTGTGCACGTCAGTGTGATTTTTCAGTGAAACAGCAGGTGCTCTGCAGGGACCATGCAGTAATATATTGAGAAGAAATCTTTCAGCTCTTCTGGTCTGATGGGCTAACCCAAGCAATTCAATGGAGCAGAAGGCTGTCCTGGGTTACTCAGGCCAGGTTGCAGGGCACAAAGAGCCAAATGTGCTAAAGGAGGCAACAAGGTGGTAGGAGAAAGAATAAAAGAGTAATGAGAAGAGAAGAAAATAAGTTCTGGACAAGAGAAATCTGAAAGGGTAAAAGGTTTAAAAAGAGATCAGAGGCAAAAACAAGAGCAGAAAGCAATAGGCACCCTATGAAAGAAGAAGGTAATAGACAAGGAGGTAGGAGAGAGGAGCTGGTGGTGGTAGAAGAGGATACACTGTATCATGTGGACCACAATCTAAATGAAGGAAGAGAACTAACTGAGGCCCTGTTATGTACAAGCTATTTGCTTTTTGGCTCATATAATTCTCTCTTTAGTCCTCACTGAAAGCCTGCAAGGAATTGATCAGCTTTATTTTACAAATGAGAAAACTAAAGGGGTGAAAGTAACATGCTTATCTTAAAAGACTAAATGAAATAGATGAAAAACAACCCATAAAACAACACTATGGCTTCTTCGTAAGTTTTGAGTATTTTTATAAGGGTGAATAAATGCTGGGGTTTTTTATTTAAATTCAATTAGCCAACATTCTGTTCATCATTAGTTCTTGATGTAGTAGTGTTCAATGATTCATTAGTTGTGTATAACACCCAGTGCTCATCACAACACATGCCCTCCTTAATACCCATCACCCCGTTACCCCATCCCCCCACCCATCTCTGTTTCCACAACCCACAGTTTATTTCTTGGAGTCAAGAGTCTCTCATGGTTTGTCTCCCTCTCTGATTGAACGCCGCGTCTAAATGAAGTGTGGCTGATTCTAGCTTCATCTGTGCTAGTGGTTCTCAATCTAGGTAATAAAGTACTCCATCTCACAAATCAAATAACGATGGTGTTTCTTACCTTGCATAAAGAAGAGAATTTAATAGGTAAAATTCTATCCGTTTTAAACTTTACACCTGGTTAATATTTTCGTAAGACTTTGGCTTTTATTATCACATGGCCTCTAAAATGAATGGACAAGCAGCCCACAAATGTCAACAGAGGCATGTGAAAACATTATTTCTGAGCATTTGTTTTGTAGGTACAGGTTGTTTGATATACTATTTTAACACTATTGCATGGAGTTCCTTCCTCAAAGAGAACCACAAAGTCAGAGAATACAGTCGCCTGAACAAGCTTAGGAGCCTTTGGTTTAAGCAGAGTAAGAACGGATTGGCTGGCCCCACATCTACTGAGGCTGTATGTGTTCTGGGTGTCAAAGCATGAACGCTCCATACATTTAACTGCTGACTACAGGAAACAAGTATATGCACGGATGGGAAAAGGTGTTTGTGAAAGGAGCAGTACAATGCCCAGAAAACAGGGACACTGAGCAGGATTATTTAAAATTAACTGCTTCCATCATTCTTTTGAACTTTTTGTTTCACAACATTTCACAATAACAGTTTTATGTGGTTATTTCAAAACCAGATTATAGTGCAGAGTTCACCTGAACAAACAAAATTGGTACCTGGTAATATTATTATCATCCTCATACCTGCAAATGATGCCTTGTTTACTTAGCCCACAAATCAGGGTGATATTCAGAAAATAAAATACTATCACAATGACTTCATGAAAAAGTTAACATATCACAGGAGTAACAGTACATTTTAATCTTGTCATAACATTAAGAAAGCCCTGCTTTAATGCTGAAATAGAACAAATTACATTAAAAGTGAGACATTATAGAAGTCTCTCTAAATTGTAGCCTGTTAAGTGTTTACCGTTTTCTGAGGGGGGTGGGAAATGTTGTAGGTCCCAAAATATGCCACCTTGACTTATGGAAATGAAAATGGAATTCTCTTTCACAAAATATCACCAATAGGGTCCAAATGAGCTAAAAGAGTAGGCAGATTCTGGAAGGTAATGCCTACAGTCCAGTGTATGCACAGTAAAAAAACTGCATGAAATACTTTGCACTATTCAGGAATATTTTCTGATGATCAAGAATACTACTTGAAGAAGAACCGCTTCAGTGCTTGATTCAGTAACTTAGAATAAAGTTTCTGATGTCAACATGTCCCATAGTTTATCCTCTTGTGCACACTTCATTTCATCCTCATGAAAAAAATGGCAAATGATTACCCAAACAAGCTGCCATCAGAACTTTTTTTCCAGAAGTCAAAGTCAAGTGTTACCTGTTGGCATCAGGACCCTTCAGAATTTAGCACTGAATTCTAATTTCTGTACACCTATTACAAAACGAACTCTACGCTATGATAACTGATGCTCATAATCAAGAATATATTACAGGAGACCCCCTTATCCTCAGGGGATATGTTCCAATCCCCCACTGGATGCCTGAAACCTACATAGACTATATTTTTTCCTATATAGATCTGTTGATCTTTCTATGCTTATGATAAAGTTAATTTATAAATGAGGCACCATAAGACATTAACAATAACTAATAATAAAATAGAACAATTATAACAATATACTGTAATAAAAGTTACATGAATGTGGTCACCATCTCAAAATACCCTACTGCACTGTACTCACCCTTCTCATGATGATGTGATGGTAAGATGCCTAGGTGATGGGATGAAGTGAGGGGAATGATGCAAGCGTGGTGATGCAGCATTAGGCTACTATTGACATCCTGACCCTACGTCAGAGGAGGACCATCTGCCTCCAGATTGCAGTTGCCATGGTAACAAACCACGGAAAGCGAAACCACGGAAAGCGAAACCACGGGTAAGCGGGGGGGGGGGGGGGACCACTGCAACATCACATGTATCCATTCAGCCATATAATATTTTGTGGGCATCGATCGAGGCGCTGCGGATACACCTGTGAAGGTAGACACGAAGCCCTCCCTCAGGGAGTTTACAGTCTAGCCCGAGAAAAGAAAAACAGAACACAGAGGCGCCTGATCTAGATTTTGTGTAAGAAAGGGTTCTGGGGGAAAATGACTATAAACTGCAAGGCAGCAGAAGCTGGCCAGGTGAAGGGGGCGAGAGTGGCTCAGGGATTCAGTGATTCTGCAAACAGAAGAGCTCATTCTCTCTCAAGAGAGAATGTGGCTTCTTGACGGAACTGTAACAGGTTTGGTGGTGGTAGTAATTTTAGTGGTGTTTGGTTAAAATCATATCAACTCTCTGCAACAAAGGATTAAAGCATACATTCTGTGGAAGATTCCTTTTTTTCCTGAAAATATGACACAATTCATTTACCATATATGTTCCCAAAACTTTACATAAACTCTACGTACAAACTTCACACAAACTCTTCACACCAATGGATTATGGATAAAATTTCTACATAGTTACGTAATGGGAAAAGCCTTATTAAGATAAAAAAAAATTTAATATCTAAACAATTATCTCTGATTTTGATGCAATCTTTTTACTGTTTGATAAGACCGTGCCAAGAGTACTGCAGTTTCTTATCATAAGCAATTACCTACAATCCTGGAAATATAATGATTATATTCTGGCTGATGTTCATTTATAGATTAATATATTAATATGTATGTGCATATATATACCTTGTTTAAAACTGATGGCTTCCCAAAGCCTAATAGATAGTCTGGCTATTAAATAAAAGTTGATACATTTAAATAAAAGTTGATACATTCAGTAAAGTTCCCACCTACTATGCCATGAGTATAGAATAGTAATGGTTTAAAAAAAATTCTTGTTCACCAAGTTGGAAAATAAAGTACCAAAGCAACATCAAATATCATAAATACACGCTGCCTATAGGCAAGGGCACTTCATACCAAAATTTATAGTCAATTAATTCATCTATATAGAATGTATTTATTGACCACCTAGTATGTTTATAACAATGTTGCCAAATAGCAAAAGGAGAAAAAAATTTAAGAGAAAATTATTGCTTAAGAAACTAGCTCCTTCTGTCAAAGAAATAAGGCTTACGGAAAATATCTTGGTAACAATACAGCATATAATAAGATTTTGCACCAAAATCAGCAGGGCAAACAATAAAGTCCTTTGAAGACAAAGAGTAAGTCCTAAATATCTGCTATTATTTTTATGAGCGTTATTATTATGCCCACTATTTCTTTCACTCATAATGCAATAATGGAACATGGTCACTAACAGTGAAAATATTTATGGCGGAGGAGAGCAGAGATGAGCCTGGGGGAAAAATAAGAATTGCACAGCTCTGGGGACAAGAAAAGACTGCAGCAAAGGGGTGTGAGAGAAAAAAAGGGTTGCTCTCCAATATAAACATAAGTCAACGGACGGGAGAATCTGGGTTACTAAAATATGTGCTGCAAAGGTTAGTAAGAGAATCTAGAATCCCAGTGGATGAAGTTCGAGCACTTGTGGAAAACAGGAATCCATCTGAAGTTTCTAAATCAAAGAGATCAGGGAAACTGAACTAGAAGTGTTTGTTTACTGAAAGATGAAAAATGAACAGGTATTATATATTTCAAAAAAAAATCTAATTTGATCATACAAGAAAGAAGAAGTTTTTAAAAAATCAAAGCTATCTGGGATGCCTGGGTGGCTCAGTCAGTTAAGCGACTGCCTTCGGCTCAGGTTGTAACCCCAGGGTCCTGGGATCAAGCCCCGCAGCATCGGGCTCCCTGCTCAGCGGGAAGCCTGCTTCTCCCTCTCCCTCTGCCACTCCCCCTGCTTGTGCTCTGTCTCTAATAAATAAATAAAACCTTAAAATACATAAATAAATCATTAAAAATCAATAAAAATCAAAGATACCTTACCAATTCACATGAAAGGATGGGGTTGCAGATATAAATTTGTGACACATTAATGATACTGGATTATTTAGGCATTAATGTGTCACTGTATTCTTCTATAGTTCAAATTGGAGTTATGACTAGTAATATTTCACTTAATCTGCTTCAATATTCATATTTCTATGTGAACAGAGTTCTCCTGTGGTCATTAGTATTGATATTCTCATAACCAAGTACAGTACCTATAAATGAATAGGCACTGCTCTGTAAATAATGGTTGAGTGAACTTATTGAAGTTACTGAAATTTAGTGAATAAGCTGAGTGAAACTTACTGAAAAGACAAGAATAGGTAATCAACTGACTGACTAAGCTACCTGACACCCATTTGTTTCTGAATTGCCTGCCGGTACTTAGCATTTTATCTGAGCCCTGTTTATGTTGAAGCCATTTTAATTCTAAAGTTCTTAGACCTGAAGCATTTTATGAAGTTTTCCAAAGTAACTTAGAAGCAAGCCTTCCAAAACGATTCCAGATCTTCCTAGTCCCTTTGGGAGCTCACTCAGACTTGGTCAAAGCTCAATGATACTCCAACTAGTTCCCCTCTGATCCATGCAAGCCAGTCGTTAAAACAGCCAGGAAGACCACAGTAGAACGCACCTCTTTATTTCAAGCCAGTCTATACCCAGAGGAAGACCTGGCAGGTCTCAGCTTTAAGCACTAAAGGCTCATCTAAGATTTCACTTCAACACTACTTCCTGGTAATGACTCAAGTCTCCCAGTTGCTCCCCATCCAGATGGAATTTGTTTTTATAGTAGGAGCACTCCAAAATCAGGTTGCTTTGAAGCAGAGATTGGTCCTCTTCACGTCCATTCCAACAATGGCTCTAAGACACGCAGCTGAGAGCCTGAAGATGCGAGCAAAAGAACAACCTGATGTGAGAATTTATGTTAAGGCCATGAAGGTACCTTTAGGCACAAGTCAGCACTGCATTTTTAGCCAAAATATCTGCCACTGTTCTCAAATTTGAAGTAACAGGCCTTGCAAAAAGTTGTGAGCAGAGATCTCCTTGTACTTCCAAAATCAACTCCTGGCAAAATTGCCTCTTTTTCAAGGTTGGATGAGAGAATAAAAAAGAGAAATGCTCGCACTTATACACACATAGTTACACACACACTCAAAAGATTACAGAAGCGTATAAACCCAAATCAAGAGTGGTTCTTGCCAGGGTTTTATCCTCTTCTTTGAATTTATCTTTATTGTCTCAATTCCTATAATAAATGTGTATAACTTGTCTACCTCACAGTTATTTTTTAAAGGGAATGAGAAAAGAATACAAAATTAAATGCATAAGACAATATAAACTGGAAGAGACTGTAAAAGGCAGTGCACTGAAATCATTGGCACACTCCCCACTCTTCCCCCGCCAGACTACAAGCTCCTCGTGGGGAACACACGGAGTGGGCAATTCTTCATTCATATGTTGAATGAAGAATGACATCGAGATGCCAATATCTATTGGGAGGCAAGAAGGATTTCTTCAAGTAAATTCACAATCATTACAAAATTTAAAAATAGAAGGCACTGAGCCACCTGGGTGGCTCAGTCGGTTAAGCATCTGCCTTCAGCTCAGGTCATGATCCCAGGGTCCTGGGATGGAGTCTAGCGTTGGGCTCCCTGCTCAGTGGGGAGTCTGCTTCTACACCTGACCTCCCCTCCACCCTATTCATGCTCTCTCTCTCACTCACCCTCTCTCTCAAATAAATAAAAATCTTTAAAAAATAAAAATAAATAAAAATAGAAGGCAGCCAAACATTTTTTAAGTAGAAAGAAAAGGAAAAAGTGAATTTGACTCTATTTCTCTTGTTTTCACTTTAAAAAAAAATCACTGAGCTCTTTCCTTTAAATCAAAGTTTGTTTACTGAAAACACAGGGTCAATCAAATAGTGGCAGTGGAATGTGTTGCCTGTTACTTCAGGAGGTAAGCACTGGATACCAAAGCATTGTCTTTCTAACAAAAGAGGGGCCCTTAACTTCTTCAAGCAGTCAACAACCAGTGAGAGCACCATAAGCATTTACAGTACCAGAACTCCTTCTTTCCATAGCCTGTCACCAGGGAATGTCTTAAACAATGGGAAGACTGGAAACTCTGATTTAACTATAATCTTATTTGCATCTCATTTAATTATCAACTTTATAATTGCTTTCAGAGAAAAAAATCGCCTTTATAAAAGGCATTTTGTAGAAATTTTTCATGATGGATTGCTAATTTTATATACCTCCCTCTCCTAATACCCAGCTATATATGTTCATGGGAAAAAGAGAGAGAGTCTCCCTTGTGGAATGATAAAACAGTATTCTCGGAACTGAAAAAGGCTATCTTCTTCCATGATGGAGAATATGCACTTTTTTCCTACATCACTGAAGAAGATAAGACCTTCTCCCCACTCCCGTGTTGCTCCCCATCCCTGCCTCTAAGAGTCTTTGCAAGAGCAAAATGATGAGCATGAGCTCTAAGCTTTAAAGGAACACAGTCAAGCCTAAGATTCAAAATTAAATCCACCAGTTTGTTACAGTTCAGAGTGGCATGGAAATAATCGTGCCAATATGAATGTGCATAAGAGACCAAGTCTCTGGGAAAGGCCTTGGAAATGAATCGTGGATAACAAATCCATCATACCAAAGACTGCCCACAGTACATGCTCCAAAGAGCTGAAAGCAATGCAACTTGACTTCATTTTCTTGACTCCTAAGGTGCCCACAACTGTTGAAGAATGCAGTCTATGTTCAAACTGGGAGTGGCTCTCAGTGAGAGGTAAACTGATGTACTGAAAACTAAGTCTCAAATACTCAAGGATAACATTCTCATTTATACCCACTCACCAGTTTACAAGAGGTAAACCTCTGAGGTTCAGCCTGACAGTGAGACTTATTTATTTATCCAGGTCCTTAGCATCAGGCAGTCTCAAGACTTGTTTAACTAAACCCGGTATTACTGCCTAACTTAGCGGGGGTAGAGTGCAGTGGGAACAGTCTGGATTCATTTGTAGTGAGTTTTCTGTATAACTTAAAATATTTTTGAAGAAATATGGTAAAGTGATTATCCTTCTGGAACTAGATCCACTGACACTGTCACATTAACTCACAGCTTGTTAAATACTGTGCAATCTTTCTATAACATTCTTTGTTATGAGACTAGAATCAGCATATGGGAATTGCTCTTTTCCTGCTAAACTGTAGTCATTACTAACTACTCATCTGTGACATGTACTCTTTCTTGTAACCAGGGATTTTAGCTTCACAAAATTTAGAAACTGCCACATTGTTTCTTGGCATCGCTTTCAAACATGACATCATTCAGATTTTGGAAAACTCCATTTTAGCAAGCACAGGAGTGGGTGCCAGGTTAAAGACTGCCCAAAAGGGGCAACAGGGTCTCCGCAAGGACTAACCACAGTTAATTCTTTCAACCCATACCTTCACATGCCTTTCATTAGAGACACATGGAATTACAATGAGCTCAACAAATACATTTCAAAGTGGGTTATCAAATTACCAGAATATAGAAATGGCTTCCAGTTACTGAAGATCAG
Organism: Neomonachus schauinslandi; assembly: GCF_002201575.2. Taxonomy (NCBI): domain Eukaryota; kingdom Metazoa; phylum Chordata; class Mammalia; order Carnivora; family Phocidae; genus Neomonachus; species Neomonachus schauinslandi. The sequence continues at coordinate 164,680,460 of NC_058406.1, forward strand.
TATTGAAACACAACTGTATGTGGAAATGAAAAGCTCTATATTCAATTTCCTTAATTTCCAAAGTCTAAAGCATGAGCATTTTTAAAGTATGCATGTACTTATTACCAAATACTACACACATATATGATAATTATAAATAAAATATAAATATAATACAAATATGAGCCCATGACTCACTGGAGAATACAAATAAATAGGGAACTGTCGAAATGATAAAGAAGTTTCAGAGAATTGGTATCACTCAAACCCCCTGACAATCTCACTTTGGAAATTCTTAAATAATTCCTAGAACTTCCTTCATTATTTGAAAACTTACATAGAGAAATTCTAGTTATTTCATCAACACACCTTGCAAGCCCCTAATATGGGACTTATGAATTATTTATTCCAAGTATAATTTGATATCATACTTGCCAACAAAAATTTAGGATCAGTGCTCTCAGTAGGGACTTCTTTGCTATCAAATAAAAAGCAATCCCAATGGTTCAATATAATTTCCCCTAGAAAAAAAGTGAATGACATTTCACGTATCCCTGTTGAGAAAATACTCGTAGCTTCTATCTCAAAAAAAAAAAAACAATCTTTAATTTTAATCCTACTGTTATTTCTTTAATAGACATGTTTTGTAAATAAATAGAATTTTTATTTTGGATGTGAAGAACATGCTTACTTCTTGAAAAGGAACAAAAAAGAGAACGCATACACACGCGCGCATGCGCACACACACTTAGCTTGAAAACTTAGGACATACGGTTGCAAAAGATGCCTCAGAATCACTGCACCGTGGCGCACAATGTACCGTGGCTGTGAAATCATGTGACTATTTATTATTCTCCTGCAGAAAACTGGGTGACCTCAGTAGTAACAAATCATTTTTATTCACCAAGTGTTTATAATCATGTGGCACATATCCCATATACGAAAACAAAGATAAATTCTAAAATATCCACAGAGAATCACAAAATATTATCTGTGAGAGACCACTCTTGAGGAAGGATGCCTGATGTATCCTGATGGACTTACCACGACCTACTGACAAAGAAGACAGCGATGAACTCTGAAGGAGAATTTGGTTAAGACTCACTCATTTTAAAGAAGAGGAAGAAATTTCATGAAATGAATACAAAAAGGAGAGCTCTGAGAGGAAATCTCTGCCTTTCAAAAAGTCATGTATTTAAAAAGCCATGTATTAAAATTAAGTACCAATGCACATACATTTTAAAATAAAAATGATGGCCTAGGTCACTCATGACCCATAAAATAAGGCACTGATGGACAATGAAAAAAAATACCTCAAAACCATTTCTTTTAAGAACTTTTACAATTCAGAATGGACTTCCACACCAAAGCTCTTACGGCAGAAATCCAACAGAAGAATGTTTGAATTAAGGGGGTGTGTGTGTGTGTGTGTGTGTATTCCTCCAAGCAAACGATGCCAACTAGTCTTCTGGAACAATTGGTGCCACTCTTCCCTACAACAGCTAACAGCCAGAATTCTACTCTGCACATATCCTAAATATAAGTTTTAAATCAAAAGATAAAATCTTAGAAACACCCATTTGAAAAGTTTAATAGACACTCCCCAAAGTTAATGATATATGAAAATTTAAAAGGTTAGAAACAGAACAATTATAATTATTATAATATTAATATTCACACAGCCCTTTGGCAATCACCAAACCTGTTTTACATATATTATTTAATTGATTTAACCCCCCACAATCTGTTCCCAGGTAGTACTGCTCACAGCCTGTAGATGGGAAAACTGTAAACCAGGGAAGTTAGACACTTACTCTAATTCTGATTTTATTCCAACTAAGCCACACCACAGATAGGAAAACATAGCTGCAACCTAGTGAGCTTCTAAATACAGCTGGACATAAGCCTATTCCAGACAATCATAAGTCCCAGAAGGCACAGGATGGCTGAAACTTCTATATTTTAATCTGTACCGTACATATCCGGAGAACAAATAAGCCTGGAATGAGGCCAAAGTGCTCAAATAAGAGAAATATGCAAAAAAAAAAAAAAAAAAGCCAAAAAGGTTAAAAAATATTGTGATGCACATTTCTAACTACTAAAGTAAGTACCTTCCAAACTCTAGGAATGGCTGCTCCAACAATAAGAAAAACATATGGTGGACTCAGTCTTTATTATTTGTATGTTATAACTAAGCTCCTGATGCTGTGACTTCAGTACCTTTGCTTTCATAGCGTAATTTCGTAGTTAAAAATTTGAGGACAGAGCAGTACTTACTAATAATTGGCTTAGTATTACTGATGTTTTTAATCATAAGATTACCATTTTCTTTTCAACATGCTACCCTAAAATGACCTTCTTTATTAAATCATTTCTTATATTTAAGGGTCAATTTGTCTTCAACAAAACAGCTCCAGTTTTATTCTGTCTTATGAAATAACTTATGATATCAACTTAACAAACACGCTCCCTAGGGAAAGCAGTACTAAAAGTTAATGTGTTAAAAGTTAAAAAGGAGCTAAATTTCCATTTTGGGGGGTAAATTTAAAATCAACTGAGGCATCAATATAAAAACCCTGCCCCCTACAAGATGCCCCCCACCTTAGATCCAGCTATATATCGCCTATGTTCTTTACATCAGTCATCCTAGAATCTTGGAGGCAAAAAGGAAGCAACTGGATATACATTATATGAACCAATAAAGTTCAGTCCTTTCGCTAAAACTTTCTTGTGGTAACAACTGAAGAACAGCTCTACTAAAATTACTGGTATTCCATGATATGGCCTTAATAATACGGGTTTCCGTATTATTTCCTTTCTAGAAAAGGACATAAATAGAGGGGGTGTAAAAAGCATGGCCTTAAAAACAATTAATTTTAAAAATAAACTCGATCATGTAGAGAGGGATAAAACTTAATAGGGATCCATGTACAGAACTGTTTCAAAATGTGTTCCTTAAGAAAACTATAAAGTCCTCATCACCAGAACACCAAAAAATGTAAGAGAAGCCTCAGCCACTGCAGAGAGGCTTCGTGTGCTTATAAAAAACTACTAAATAAAATTATAACCTACATTGTGACTTAGTGCATATGACTTTCTGATGTTTATTTTACTCATAGCTTCCTGAGAATGCAGGAGACACAATCCTTCCATGTACTCAAGAATGTCTGCTTAAGTAAATACACTCCAAAACATCAGAGATACCTGGTTGAAGCAGCTCCTTGAAAACGGTGTATGAGAAAGTACGTGCCAGACCGAAAAGCTAGTAATACAACAGTGTGTAACGAATGCAAAACCAGAACTTCAGTTATCTCAACGGGCGACCGTCTACAAGTTGCACACCGATCGCAGGTGAACAGTCCGATTTAAGGAGGAGGAAGTGCTGATCAACCCATCGCGGGTACGCTACGCAGGAGGAAAGGCAATGAGAACGTCAGAGCCAAGAGGGGCCAGCAGCAGAAGAGGAAGCAAGGGAGAGGCCAAGACGAGAGGGAGAGCGTTCTTGGGAGACTGCGAAGCAGGTTGGAAAGTGGGGAGAGGGGCGGGGAGGCGGGAGCCGCGGGCGGAGACGAGGAGCAGGGACGCGCGCGCGGCGGGCTGGCTGGGGCTGCCGACCCGGCCGGCGGGGCGCGGGGCGCGGAGGGGGGCGGGGGAAGCTGGGGCGGCGAGAGCGCCGGCGGCCGGGCGCGCACCAGCCACACGCAGGGACGCGCAGGCCGAGCGCACAGCCCGCTTCCGCGGGGCGGCCTGCGACAACACGCCCACAGCCCGGCGCCGAGCACGCGTGGTGGCTGCAGCAGGCCGGGGGCTCGTGCGAGGCGCCGCGAACGCCACCGACACACACAAAGCTCCTGTCGCCGCAGCTTCAAAGGCCACAGGCAGCCAGCCGGCAGCCTCCTTCCAAGACACCGCCAACTCGCTCTGACTGGAGCTTCTTGAGAAGCAGTTAAAAGGAAATGGAATCCTATTGCTGTTACTGTTCTGTGGCTCTGATTTTTTTTATTTCTCCTTAAAATAAAAGGAAAAAAAAAAAGCAGGTTTACTCTTGGCTTTTTCTTGTGTGACCATACTAACCACCAAAACACGCGAGATCTTTAAAGCTCATTCATGAAACATAAATCACTTTTTTAATTAATCCAACAGAGACAAAGAAGCTAATAGATAAGGGATTGGTTTGTATGACTAACCCAAACCAACCTTTCCTTTTAATGTTTTTGTAACACGCAGAAGCCAAGTCAGAATGCCACGCTGAGACCCCATTTGGAGCTGGGGCAGTTGTCCAGAAGCGCAAATAATTTAAGAAACACAAAGCCCTGAGGATTAACAGGACAGTACCACATCCCCATGTCATTCAACAACGTCCCCCTACAAGACTTTGCTGATCACAGCCTTTTTGCTGTAATGGAGCCAAGAAGACACAGTCAGACTAATAACAGATTTTTTTTTTTTTAACCCAAGATTGCAGCTACCTCTATGGAAAGAACACAAGTTGAACGTGAGTTATTACTAAAACCGGATTTTAAAATGTCACATATAAAGACGATGGTTTTATAGCTCTGAAAATGAACAAAGGTAGATTAGGGTTTGAGAAGAAAACAGACTGAAACAGCACGAGTCTGAAAGTCACCTAGTCTTTGAAACCCCTGGATTCTACAGCAACTGAAAACCCTGCTCACAGCAAATGGGAAGTGCAGCAGAAGTGCTTACCAAGCCTTAGCTCTCCAGCCACACTGCCTGGGTTCAAATCCTGGTTCTGCTCTTGCTACCTGTCCCAGCCTAGGCGACTGCCCTGAGAAACCTGGATGATAGCAGGTCCTCTCTCAGGTGGGGACAATACACTTAGCAGAGTGCTCCACAAATGTGACCCATTACACCATCATGTGAAGGTGGCCCCTCTGGGGAAGGACCCTTTGCCCTGTAAACCTAGCTCACCTAAGGCCTGTGGTTGCTCTCACTTCTCCTTAGTGACCAGCACTAGCTAGGCATCCACCAAACCAGTTGCTGCCACACGTAGCTCATTTCTATGCAAACTGTATCCAGCATTTGGGCAAAGTTTGCATACCCTCTGCTCCCTGATTTTCACAAGTGAAAACACTACCACCACCCGACCGACACATTTAATAACGTGCTCCTTCCCATCATTACAGGGCACCACACGGCTTTAGCAGATAGGAAGCTCGAGGGAGCACACACCGTCCAGCTGGCAAATAGAGGCATCTTGGGTGACCACTCCTCCTACATACAGTCTGATAAGGAACATTTTAATGGAGCCAAAACATGCATTTCCTTCCTCAATTTCTGCATTAGCAGACATGAGAGCTAGATAGTCATGTCAGGGATTATGAAACTACAATAAAGAGATTTCTAAGCCACCAAGACTATAAGAAGAGGACTACGTTTCGCCTACTCACTTTCAACCAAAAGTAGGCGCCCCTTCAGTTGTGGAAAAATACAGAGCATTTAAAAATTCCTACTTATTAACTAGAATGTACTCTTCCATGGAACTCTTTCTACTATCACTTAAAATAGTTGGTAAATTTCAGGCAGCTATTACTCTTAAAAATCCCCAACAATCCCCTTCAAAGGATTTTTTAACTTGCTGATAGACATAAGGTGACATCAGAAAAGTATGTCTGAAAAATGCAATTAGCTAAGGTTTCTAGGAAGCTTTGGAATGTTTTTGTTATTAAGGAAGAAATAGATAAATGAGAGTCCCCCAAGTAATGAGCTGTCCTAGAAGTAAAGAAATTCGTTAAATAGATCCTTTCCTTGATTTCTCCTTCATGGTTCCATGCCCATACAGATTGGGGAATGCACAGTAATAGCAAGCCTCCGTAACTTTCCAGAGCTGTTTAAGATAATATTTAAATACTTAACAGATTCATATACTAAATCAAAGGGACTTCCCAATTCTTAGATAAAAGAAAGATTTGTAGTTAAAAAAAAAAAAAAACTACAAAGAGAAGGCCAAGGATATGGTCTTTAAAAAAAAAAAATCCAAAACAAAAAAACTTCAAAATTGTTCCTTGGCTTTTAAAATGAAATTAAAAGTAATTAGTAAAAAATCAAACAATCAAAGAAGGCTCAGGCATTCTTGTTTCAACATGAGAAATGTCTCAGTAGCTCTTATTCAGTTATCACTTCATTGGCCGTCCCTCAAGGAGACCTGGAAATTGAAAAGAGCAAGGAGAGGTTGAATATCCTTCACTGCCATAAACGTGGGCATCCCGAAGCAGCATTACTTATGCTTCTGCTCAGCTCCTGACAAATCCTATTCACCAATGTCTGTGTTAGATTTCCCAAGGTCTTAATCTTCCTTGCTCCCTTAACATCCAAGCACTGGACCTCTCACAGGTAACTTTCACCATGAAGCCAATACATAAGCCAATGTCCTCAAACAATGGGACACAGTATTTGAGCTGACAAACATTCAACATGAGAAAGTTAAAACTACCCATTTCTGGCTCGTAACCTTGGAACCTAACATTGTTAACCTTCACGTATTCAGGGCACATCATCTATCACTTTGCCTCTTTGACTATTTTGTTGTAGCACAAGGTAATATGGGTTTTCAATTTCCTATAATTCACAAATGTGTTTGGGCCTCCCTTTACCTCAGCTTTACCAACACTGTCACACTTGGTTCAGTGATGTTAATCAATAAAAGAATTTGAAAGTACCCCGCAAAACACGGCAAATTAAGTTGTAACCAGCGGTATTATACTTTAGGGACGATACGTCAGGACAAACTTCAAGATGCAACATCAGATAATCCTTTATCTCGAGGAAACTTAACAACCCAATTTCACAATTTGGTCAATACCTAAAGGTCTCATGCTCTGCTGGCCAAAGTGTCCTTCCCCCATGTGCCAATTTAACGTAACACTTTTGAGAAACTACTGCATCTAAGGAATTCTAAAGGGGACAGAAATAAATTGGGTATCCTCTCACTCTCCCCAGACTTGCAATGCCAAGTAGATTCTGGTATGGGCTATATACAAAGCCACCAATAAATGGAAGCACAGGGCAGAGATGTTTTAAATCTAAATGACTGTAGATCTGAAGACTTCAGGAAGAAAAACAAAAGTCGACATCTGAGGAAGAGGTAGAGTTCCTACAGTTAAGGATGGATGAAAAGCATCTCAGAGAGGGAAGAACATGAACGAAGGCTGGTTTGGGAATGTTCCAGGACTTAGTACTACTTTGAGGATAGGACACATGGTATAGTACAGATAGAACTGGTAAACTGGAAACAAAGCTTAGAGTCCTGAATGCCAGGCTAATGATGATAAACAGATTTAAAAACAAGTACCTATGGCGTTTGAAGACTACTGATACTGAAACTCAGAAGCCAGGTGAGGTCTGGAGGTGAAGACTCTGGAGTTACTTCATTCAGATCAAAAGGTGAAAACACGTACTACCAAGGAAAAGTGCAGAGATGAAGAGGAAGAGTCAAGGACAGACAAAAACAAGTGTGGTAGGGATGCACTGCTCTGGGAAACCAGGCCAGGGGAGATACTCAACAGAATGGTTGGCAGCATCCAATCCATTGAAGAGATGCAGTCAGATAGAAAGACCACTGGGCTTGACTGCCATGAGGCCACTGGTGTCCTCAATACAGCGGTGTCAAAAGGAGGAACCTGGTAGATTTCACTTTGTTGAGAAATGGAGGTATACATGAAAAGAAAACCCAGATTCAAGATTTCAACGTTTTTCCCACTCTAAAGTTATTTTTACAGCTGACTAGGTTTATCTTTTATCTGAAAAAGGAGAACAGATTCCATATCTGGCTTAGAAACATTCTAATTAATAAATCTCAAAGTGCAACATTTTGACTTTGTGCCATGCCAAGTACAAGATGGAATCCATCTGGAAATAAATAAAAAGTAGTCTTTTGTTTTGTTTTACCTTGTATTTTTCTAAGCTTTCAAGGGAGCTATATTAATTATTTGTGGACTGTTACCTAAAATCAGTCTAGTGCTTAAACCATAACCTATCTCTCAGCTTCAGTAGCCATGTATTAGCTACAGAATTGCAACTGGGCTTTTCCTAGATTCTAAGAAGGCTCCATGAACAACTGTAATTGGATTAGAATCCAAATGAGCAGAAAATAAATGCCATGTAGCTACCTTCTATAAAACATCCAGGATAGTCTTTGTTTACGAATATGAGCCGTGAGAACAAGTATAAAACAGTTCAAGGAATGTTTGAGAAGGGGTTTACTAAATGTGGATGAATATATTAGCAAAGTTGTGATTCTGAAGGGGTAAAAAAAAAAAAAATTAAATGTATACTGATTTATCAGGAAAGCAAATCCCTTAGTAAGTGGAAAGGAAAAAAAATATAAAAACTCATCTTATTTAAACCTCATCTGGATGTGACCTGTTTTAAAAGCCAACAAGAAAGTACTTTCTGAAAAACAAAGCCCAGAAGTAAGAGCCACTTAAAATTTATTTTGATCTGCAATGCCAAGAGTACATGGTAAGGTTCCAATCTCTTAAAGTCAATGGAGAAAAAGAGATACTTGGAATACAGGGAGAGGACCAGTAGAAAAATAAATCCCAAAATAACATTAAGAAAAACGAGGACAATGTAAGCATCGATAGCACTTCCTATGGTTTCATCAAGTAAACATCAGGTGTTAAACTCTAATTAACAGTAGTAGGGTTTAAAAAAAAATCAACTACATAAAAAAATCAACTACATCATCAACTGCAAGAGGAAGAGGAGGGCAAAATCCTAGATAGTTAGGTAATAGTAATGGAAGTTTTCAGCCTTTCTCTGTACAGTACGCTCACTATACCAAGAAGGAGGTTTTGTGTAAGATGGTCACCATACTCATTAAGATGATTCCTCAACCCATTTTAGAAGAAATGCTTTTCAATATTAAAGATTATTTCATTACTCTCCCATGTAATTATTTCTGACTGAATGTGATCATTTCTCCACAGGCAAACTTTCTTATTTTAAAGCAGCCATTTATAAAGCGTTGTCACCTGAAAGAAACACCAGTAAAACAAAACAACCAAATTAAAAAAAAAAAAAAAAAAAAAAAGACAAGACTGCCCTCCGGCTAAGACACAAACCCAGACAAATAAAAGGCAGTCCAACAGGTATCTTCAGCTGGCAACTCAACATGAAATGGATTCAAGGGCAGACCCTGGACCAAATCTGGGGGTCTGACACACCTCCTGCTCCTTGCCAAAGACCCTCCTAGAACTGTCTTCTAAAACAGTCTGGGGGACGTCTTGGGTCCAACAGTTTTCTGCGTGGCACTCACCAAAATTCGTTAAAACAGAAATGGAAATAAGAGTGCCATCGGAGGTTGAGGAAGCATCATAAATCTCACTGATGAGGGGAGTTGCACCAACCTTTAGATTATATAATTATTAGAAGTGAAAGATAAGAAGAAACAAGACATTTAAGTAAAATACACCTCAGATGTCTAAGACGACAGAGAATTTTTCCTGCTTTTCCCAATGCGACAGAGCAAATGATTAAAATTAGCTTGACTTTAACCAATAAAGAACTGTTAATTGTATTCATATTACACAGCGGGGTCATGGATAAAAATGTAACTTTAAAGAAATTCTGAAAGACAAATAAAGGCATTACATTTATATTTTAAAATATATCATTTTTACTACATTTAAGCTGAAATGTATCATTCAAAAGACAGAATAACAACAGCATTTAAAATAAATGAAGTTCCTTATTATTCTTTTGTTAATTTTTTTTTCTAAATGCTGAGGAGTTTATTAAAATGCCATGTATGGTTTCTCAACCATGTTTTAATAACTAATTGCACATTTCAGGCCTAATCTCACAGATGCTGTCTATAGTTTTCAACCTGCCAAGGGGCTTATGGCTGTTATGAATAAAGAAAAGTCCAGTTTCTTGGAAGATAAAAAATCCTTAATTCAAATGGACTGTTTTTATTTTTAAAGTTGGCCTCAAAACAGATAAATGTTGGGAGCTATTTTAAACTACTAAACTACAGGGAGAAGAAGAATACAAACTAACTCCTTATTAACGAACATTTTATAACCAATTCTTTACCAACTGAATTTTATACACATGAATCTAAAGAGGCTTGTATTGTTCAGGGGTTTGAAAGAGCATTAAGCCTAAATTTTCTGCAGTAACTTTTTAACTTTCAGGATGACTTCTGGATTACACATTTGATTCCCCTATTGTCATAAGGTATTGATAGAGAAATAGCGTGAAGGTACCAACTGATTTACTACATGATCAATTCCCCACTGCATATGAATAAATGCTATTCTAATTCTATTCTCAAATCCATCCACAAAAGGAAAAATGAAGAGTAGTGAATTTCATGTATTAGGCAGACTTCCTCCACAAACCTCACACCTGTCTAGTGTTCTATGCAGAAATGGAGATAGCGACCAGACATGGGTTCTAAGCTCAGTTCTTTTTCTCAGTAGCTGTGCGATCATGGGAAATTTCACTTAACTTCATCCTTAGTGCTCTCCTTTGTAAAGTAAGATACTTCTGCTAGAATCGATAGTAGCTTATGTCCTCAGCTTCTATCCCTCAAAAGAAAACATGATCCTATGATCACTATGAATAATACCTGAACAAAAGAACAATGAAGAACCAAAATTTAAACTTGAGTCATAGATTTTAGAGGGACCATGAGAGGGACGTTCAGTCAGTAAGACAAGTCTCATTAGCCAGCTTCCACTTTTCCTCAGCAAAAAACTGTTCAAAGGCTCTCAAGCCTAAATCCACATTTCCACGCGTCCGTGGGAAGCAGAACGCTAGACACTCTTGCACACATGATGAAATGTGCCCATGAGCAAAGGAGATGGGGGCCAGGTTTTAGAACACAAGCAAAGAGCTAAGAGAATTCTCTTGCAGGCCACGCAGTTCACTCAACATCTGACCTCAGACAGGTGATTAAATGTATTCTTCTGCTCATTTTCTTTTGTACATGGTTTTATTGACGGAACCTAAAGAAATAAAATGCATATATTACTGGGCTCAGAAAATCTGCGCATATTTTTATATGATCATGTTTTGTAGAAACCGATTATTTCTACAAAGGTTACCCAAATAAACCGCACTTTCTGGAGAAATGATCTATAGAATTGTTTAATTCTTTACCAGCACCCAGGGTCTTGGAATTAAATCTAAAAACACCGTCCTAGCTCTTCCATTCTATTCCAAATAGGTAAATTTTTTTAAATTATTTTTTCAGAATAACACATCAGACATGACTTGAAATCATCCCATTAGCCCAATTCCACAACATGCTTTTGATTACACTGAACTGGACCAAAAGTTTTGGCAAAACGTTCACCTGATATCAGAGGAACCAAAGAAGGAGGTGGTTGGTTGAAATGTCTACATTTCTACCAGCAGAGACACCAAAATACTATGAAATACACTCCACTAGGAGTGGAACTAATGCGCTCTCTCAGAGTCAATTCCACTTCGAGAGAATAGTGTGGGTGATGTGTTAGGGATACTATCTAGTTCTTTGGGGCCTGATGCATTCGTTGCAAACAAAAAAATTTTTAAATAGTCTTTAAGACGAATGTGCAGAGCTGTTGCTTCTTTATAGTAGCAGCCTTATTTGTTTTACACATAACTATAATTTAAGGATGCCAATCATTTTAAGCAAACAGCTTGCAAAAAATAAAATAAAATAAAATAAAATGTGGGCAAAACCAGAGAAAATCATCTTTGTACTAAAACATCCTTTACATTAAAATATGTCAGGTTAAAGCAGCCACTGTACATATAAAGTAAATTTTAACCCTGTACGCTGACAGTATTTTATATTTTCGTATTCATTGTGGAGAATTCCACAAGACTGTCTTAAATTAATTTCAAAGCTGGTTAAAATACTTTTTCTTTCTCCTTCAAACAAATTTTTAGACACAAATTGCCTAAGACGCAAATGAGAAAAAAAACTAAATGTCATGTTATTTTACACCATTCACAATTTTCGCAATTAGAATAAATACATGATTTTCAAATACCACTCTTCTATGAAGTAAAAATGAAAGTGTGCAAATGACCTAAGACAGGATTTCTCTGTAGTGACTCCTTAGCAATGACCACAATATCTTATCACAGAAAGGTGTGGCTGGAGAGCTGAAATTACTGTTCTCTCAATTTCTGATGCATCAAAATGGGTTTCTGAAAAGAACACAAAAGGAAAAAGTATACAAAATAAATGCAAAATTAATTTGCATTTAATGGTAAATAACGAGGGTTCTATAAATAAGAAAATCTTAAAAAGATGAAGTTTTCCCTCTCCTTTCGGAAAGGCTTAAAAAAACAAAACTAAATATTTCAAAATCAATGGACTTCAAGCAATCCAAGAGAATTTGAAAAACATGTCTCTAAAAACCAATCCAGGGCGCAGGATGTCAATTTGGAAATAATGGAAACATATTTCGCTTTAAAATTCGAAAATTTTTCAAAGACAAAAATTCAAGTTAACATCCCAGTGATTAACTCAGGGACTGCTTAGCCAAGAACAACTTTCGGCACTTAAAACATAAAACTGTCAGTTTCCTCTGCTTGGAGACAAAACATACAAAAAGCAAACATCCACTGCTATATTTTCCTAGACATGAAAGACAGAACTAACTTTTATAAAAGGTGATCACTCTAAGTATTTCTACCTATTATTATATTTATGCCATAGCTCCTAAAAATCAGTTACAAATTGCAAACCTCAGAACCATCATTAGTAGATGGCTACTATTCTAGTATATTACTCCCTAAATCTTGGTGGAAATATAATCATTTATTGAACTTCACTAGTAGAGCTCAAGGCACAAATATGTTAAACAGCCTGTGCTTGATATCATTGAATATAAGCTACTATAAACAAGTAAACCTCTTTACTAAAAAATCTCAAAGAACTGACAACATGATATGTGGCATTGTATTTCTTACAAATCTAAAGCATACTGATGGTGAGAATAATTTAAGTCCTCTCTTCCCTGAATTAAGATACATTCATATCAAACATCATCTGTGATCAAATGGCCAAATTCATATTTATAAACTTGGAATACAGAGTTTGGTGAAAGCACTGAGTAACTAACATTGTCTTAATCTTTCTGGCAGAAATATGTCACAGTTGGTGCTTACAATTGTTTCAAAATTATACCACAACTTTATTTAATTTCATTCAATGCATTTCCTCATAGAAATGGAATGGCAAAGGCCTGTTGAAGAGCAAACAACAAAAGCGTATTATTATTTTGTGGTATACAAGTTTCTTCCTCTTCTTATACTGCTCTCCCCCCACAAATGTACATACTATGAAGAAATGTAGGTAAACACCCTACAGCTAGCACATTTTTCCACTATAAGGAGAAATCTTTATTCCTCCTTAAACTGAAATATTAGATCCCAAAGAGGAGGAAAAAAATGGTAATAAAGCATAGCCGAATAATCCAGAGGAAGCATGCTTGCTCTCAGCATAATTTTCTTTAGCATCCTGAAAGGAACGACATCACGCTGTCCGTGATCTCTGCTTACTCCTCTGAAAACCATCCAGAGGATTTTCAAAAAGGAAAAATTCTAGTAGTGCTTTCAAATGCCAAATTAACTTACAGGACTTCCAGTCCTGAAGGAAAACAGCACAGTAGTTAGCACACCAGAAGCTAGAGAATGCTTTTTGTCACGCAAAGCTGGAACTGATGAGTGTGACCCCGATGGGCTTTATCTAAAATTCCCAAGTCCCACAGGCAAAGAGGTCAAAGTGTCCTGTGTCAAAATATATAAATAAATAAAGCCATATATTTCAATAGTTCCTTACGTTATAATGGATTGTACAGTATCCATATCCCCCTTCTGTTCATACACACACACACACACACACACACACATCCTTCTAAATAGCAACTGAACATGACACAAACAAAAAGGAGGAAAACCTGCTTACACTTACATCTACCCCCCTATTTTCCATTTCTATTCATTATTGGTCTCATTTTTAAGTGTTTATTATTGTCAATGATACATTGAATTACTCGGGGAGTAAGAAGAGCATATATATACATAATTAAAAATTAACAATGATGTATTGAACACTTCTTGGAGTAAAAATACATGATAGGTATGTACACAAATACACACAAATATGTGTAACACTGAAGAGTTAAATGTCTGACAAATTGAACATGCAAGATCATGTACACATATTTATACATAAAATGTGTACATTATGATTTTTACTATCAGCCTAAAATCTTATAAGTGACAGTTTTCTTAGTTAAAGTTTATCAGGAGACAAAGAAAAAGCAAAATGTAAATAATTAGGACACTCCTTCAACAACAGAAATTGTCTTAAGAACGGAACATTTAAAAGTAGAATAAACGGTAATGGGATAGAGAGTTAAATAAAGAGTTCACAGTCACTGAGGTTTAGATGACAGTGAGTTAGTTTCTTATAGTAATTTACCACATCTTTCATGCAATGAATGTAATGCAAATTTGTCCTGAATGCAATTCTTAGAATTTGCTAATAAGTTACAGAAAATAATGTGTCATATTACTCCTTGCTTGGATGTAATTGCTTCCACTGGCCACTTGTACCTAAGTTATTTTCCAAAACATACCTAAGTTTGAAGAACTGAGGTGAAAATTTTGCAATAATACTTCCAGTAATAGGCTAAAGACGGTATTAAATATAATCACTTGTGTTTCTTCAATTCATAATCAAATTGATTTATTAACATAAAAATGCAGCTGCCAGATACAGTAAACACCCGATTTTAAAAGATCTCAAAGGTATATCCAGGAACAGTTGATAAAAGAATTATTAATCACTCAACAATCGGGCTAACATGTCGCGAGAAAAATTAGTAACATGGGCCTTGATTAAAATTAATATATATATGATCAGTCTTAACTTCCCCAGTTGAATGGTATTTTTAAAAATCACAGTGAGTGAGATTCTCTTTCAAAAATATTTAATGGCATCATAAAGTAAAGCTGAAATAAAAACCAAAATCTCTTTCAGGAACTTTTTTGTATGTTCAGAACTACTTAAGAATATTGAGAGAATAACAGGCTGATGTACTTATTTCTACATCTTTCAGAGCTAAAGATGAGGTCTGGATAATGACATCACAGAGAAGTCACAAGGAGAAGTTAGTTTTTAATTTGTTTTGCCAATCTTGGTCTCATTTCAGAACCAAAATTATAATTAAATTAACCCTCAAATAGGTGTTGGGATACATCAAGTAATTAAAATGAATATTACGAAGGTTAAAGTCATTTAAAAAAATATGTAATATGTTAAAATTCCTTTCAGTGCCTGTAATGAGAAACATTCTATACGAGTGAGAATATAGATATGTGTATGCACATGTACGCACTAAGTTAATATGAAGTCACAAGTTCATATGCTGCACTTGTGCATAGCTTAGAGAAAATAAAGCTAAAACTAGATTAGTAATGCTTGATCCCTTTGTACATGAAGTGTATCACGTAATAGAGAAAACAGACACCACAAAGACTAACTCCTGCCCTATATATTTACACTATTTAGAGATGTCTCTGATCTCAGACATAATATATATTTCTATACGGAAAAACTGCAATACTGATCCACAAGAATCCGCTGAAAGCCATATTGTAGAATCTAATCAAGAAGCACATGTTATATTAAAAGTATTTGCTGATTAGTAAGTTTCATAAATTCTCTCCAGATTCTACAAGTAAAAAAGCTCTGAGGTTTTGAAATCTTTTTTATCTTTTTTTTCCTACAGCTAAAATATATTTAATGTCTAAAGAGCAGTTGTGGTGTATCTATCATCCTATACTGGGTTCATTCTAGGTTATTCTAATAATTCTAATAATATTCAAATAATACATTATTAATGTTTTTTAAAGCTTAGGACATACACATTAGATACTATGAATATGTTTATTATTTTTCATAATACTATACTACTCACTATCATGAAGACAAAGTGATTAACAGATAAAGCAATTATAAATGCAAATAGGAGAACCATGCTCCCTTCAAATAAAGGAAAAAAGAAACAGAAAATAAACTATGGGCACTTGTATATTTCTTTCTAATACTATCTACTATAGAAGGCTTAAAGAGCTGACAATGAGTCATTGTTTATTCAAATGTTAAACAAATTGAACATATAAGTTAACTTCTGAGTTAGAAGTATCTGGAACATTTTCCAGAGCCTATTTTGACTGTGTCAATTACCTAGATACCAAAGTTGTTGTATTGTGTTGCTTGATGAAATAGGACATACAGCAACCCTCAAAACCAGTATTACAAGCCTGGCAAATAGCATCACATTGGGGTGACGCACAGAATCCATCACCCTAGGGAAAAACGCACTGGGTCACAGTACGGAGTCTTTACATGTTCCATATTATTTCTACATAACGTTTTGGGATAGAAGAGTAAACTATAAAGTGCTACCCCATAAACAGATATATTCAGAAACAGCACTCTCACTTAACTGCTCCTCTCAAGAGAAACAAATGGGACTTTAAAAAATTTTTCTTCAGAAGCATTTCTGAAAATATGGTGAAATGTGGCATTTTGATTTATAGTTTTTTTGTCATTTTTAAAATTGCTTAGTAAATTCAGAGCAGATATAAGTATTATGATAATGATGACTTCACTAGGTTTAAACTCTATGCCCATTTCAAACCTCTAGACTTCATAAAGTAAGTCATGTAACTCCTTAAAAGATTCATGTTTAAAGGGCAGAGTTCATGGTTTCACATAGTAGAATCCACCATCAGGTGTATCTGCCTATTATCAGTCCATGTACATTACATCCATACAGCACACCCACAACAGCATGCACACACACCAGCAATAATGTAAACACAGTACAGCTATCATGGATATTGCAAGCATTTACACCGCTAGCTTTCTTCTCATATCAGAGGTATCCTATCAGTAACTACCAAAAAATTACACAAATCAAAATAGGTTACCTTTGTTCAAACAATACTGCAGTTCATTATACAACAGAAAGTGTCATCCTTAATGTCTCAGGAACCAAGATAGTGGTAGATTCTTGGGAGCAGAGTGGTGAGGAATGGTTTGAGGCAAAACTGAAACATATTGTTTAAGTAAACCTTAAGGGGAGGGGATCATATGCGCAATTGATGGATTTTTTTTTTTTTTTTTTGGTATCATCTCCCACAAAGCCTCTCCAACCCCTCCCCACCACTGAACAGTACACACACTGCTGATATTAAAGGACTGGGGCTCGGAACACCACCTTCTGCCTTTTTTTCCTTCTTGCTAAACTTTATCACTGTTCCCTCAGTTTTGAAGTAATAAACTGACATTCATTAAATAAAAATGCAATGACACAGAACCCCATAACGTTAAATTTATGTTTGAAAACTCTGTGAAAAATAAAGTAAGACTGACTCTAAGATACTCTCACCATGCTTGATGCAAACAACTTACAGCTTCAGTTCCTAAAGTTTTTCCTGACAAATCCATAAGTAAAGGATAGTTAGCAAAGAAAGAATGCCCCTGATTTGAACTAAAGTCTTAGCTCTCACAAGAAAAACTGAGAAAGACATAAGGTAAGTCAAAACTGTCAAATTTCTATGCAGAGAACACGTCAACTTCCCTGAATATGCGGAATACTTTTATAATTGTAAAAGCCTTAACAGACATTTTAAGGTATCTCCGTGATACCTAATTTCAGGATGTATTATTTTTAAAATACACTCTGTGTAACGAAAAGGAAAACAAAAACTCTCAAAACAAATTTGGGGTTAAAAGCCAAGTCCAAGACAAGTAACCATAAGATTTAAACCTTACGAACAATTCACACCAGCAACGTCGATACTCAGTCCTGGCCCACCAAATGGGGCGGAGGGCCCCGTTTCTGGGTGGAGTGTCTTTCCCCAAGGAAGGAAAACCTGGCACAAATCTTTTTGCCCTCTGAAAAGATTTTCCTACTTGCCAGCTTCTGAAGTTGCCCTGATGTCAATCAACATCACCAAGACGTCTCTTAACTGGAGAAAGTTCTGTTTGCCTGTGTAAGATCAGGAAAAGAAAAAATGACGATTTAAAAAAAAAAAAAAAGGAAACTAAAAATACTGCGTGATAAATAGGGTTAAAAAATTATCATCTAAAATTGTGCGAATAAAAGAACCACCAGTAGAAACAAACTGACCTTAAAATTAACGCTTTCAATCTTAAAATATATTTTTGTAAAGTTTCATCTATTTTCCTTCCTCTGCACATAAAAATGATTAATGTCACAATTAAACTTCCACATTTCAGGCTCTTGCTAACAGGTGTAGCATTCTTTATATAAACACATTCATTGACCTGTCGCCATTGATGATCTTAATTAATTCATCTCAATTGAAACAAAAACAATGGTTTTTTTCCAACTAAGAAAGAAATCACGCAACACAAATACCCACTCTCCCCAAAACCCAAAAACTGTTTAAGTTACGGTAACCTGAAATGCACCAGCCATCACAGAGAGCAATTGGAGAAATCCAGCAGTGCTCAGCAGGAAAGATTTTTAATAACAGATTGAAAAACAAGAATAAAAATAACTGCATCAACAGAGCCTTTCTTCCTCAGGCCACAAGCCCGTTCTTACTTGAACTTTAAAAAAAAAAAAAATGGCATTTTGGCCACTAAAACCAATCCAGAACATTATTAAAAGTTAAAAGCTACCAATTACTTCTGTCTGTTCTTTTAAAGCAAAGTTTGGCATTACGTCAGTTGGTTTAAAGAAAACAAGAAAGAGAAAAAGAGTAGGAGAGAAAGTTTCCTGCTTGTATAAACTAAACCACCAGGGAAGGTGTCTAGCCACTTGTAAAGTATTTACTGCAGGTTTTTAAAGAGCTAGAAACATTTTAAAAATTAGAAGTTTTCTTTCTTATTTTTAATGAAACATGCTTAGGAACAAAAAGCATACCCTTAATGTCTTTTGGGGGGGCATTTTGATGTTATTTGTATTTCAGTTATAGCTTTGAATCAGAAAATGATTCCCAATGATGCTTCAAATTTGAAGTGCACAGATAATTTCATCTTTGTCTTTGCTACTTGGATTTGTGCTCTTAGAGAAAAAAAAAGCGGGGGATGGGGGGATGACAAAAAGTCGACATTTCTACTACAATAGCTACTATAGCTTCAGCCACCAGTCAGCCTTCTTCTCAAACTAACAACAATTCATATAATTTTCATCCATCGATCCTTCCCCAAATTCAGTGAAAGAGGTCTCCTTAAGCCCAAAGATCTCTTTCTAAACTAAATCCAGTTCTACATTATTATATCCATCACAGAACCAAACCAAAGACCAACGAATTCAGTTCCCAGGGACCTGAAAACCACAAAGTGATAGGAAAACCCTAGAGGTGACCATAAAAGCAACATTAAGGACAGTATTTATAAAGGTCATATATAACTAATCCAATATCCTATACAAATAAACAAACAGCCTAAGACCCACTCACACTTGGGGATAAATTTTTAAAAGTGGTTATTCCCTCTACAGCTCTGTTCGCTACTGAACAGTAGTACAAAACAACACTTGGCATTTTCGCATATTTACTTTAATCCACTGGTTAAAGCTTGAGGAAGACAAATAATTTTGGTCATTTAAAAAATTCTGCTTAGCTTTTTTCAGTGGAAATAACTGCAAAGTGCGGTAGTCTCCCATATACCTGACAATCACCAGGAACTTCAGAGAATTATATGAGATTTCTACCTGGCAAAGGCTGTAAGTTTCTTCATATTTTATCTATGGGGGACCCTGCAATTCCATAAATTGTAAAACTATTATAGTAACAAAGAATTCATTACCTTCTGTACGATGATATCAAAAGCTGTAGTTATCACATAGATAAAGTAAAACGACGTCCAGATATGCTGTCATTGAATTTCCCCCAAATTTCAATGAATAATAAATAAGGTGGATGAATGAGTAAACAGGACTCAGAACTAGTTATCCATGGTCCTAGTAGTTATAACCAGCAAAACGGGGAGAGAGAGAAACCTGTTACCTGACAGCTTGAGCAAGGATGAACAACAGAAAGCAAGTCCATAAAACTCTCCTGTTTTTATCAAATTGATTGTAACGTGTGAGCTGCGATATTTGGGACAGAACTGTCTCAGTTTATAGTTTTCTGTGCCTGCCAAAAACAGATGCAGACTACCACACTAGCTGTCCTGCAGAAACTAAATTAAGCAAAGGCAAATACCAAGTGGAAAGTTGTCAGTCTGCTGAATGAATGGCTTCATTTTACACACCAGAGACTATCTCAATAAGAATATGTTTTAATGTGCACAAGTCATTTTATTTTAAGTGCATCACTTATTTCAAAAATAATAATTTTCCCTTTAAATTAATAATAAACACCTGCCCATAACTTTCTTAAAGTCTATTTTATTTTACACACAGTAGCATAGTGTTACTACATTATTGTTTGCTACCCAAGTAGTGAAGTAAAAAAATAATTTCTATATTATATGCATTATAAAAAAACATCTGAAGGCCAGTTATCGATATCTGTGCTCATTTCAAAGTCAAAATAAAGTTCTGGCTCAAAAACAATTTTCTACCAGTCTTTTTAAAAATTTCAGTAACGCTTATTTACTTCCACAAAGAAGGTAAGAAAAGAGTTTATTAAAACTTAACACCTTTTAGCATATCTTAATAGGAATGTGCAGATCATTAACAGCAAATTGTGATCTTTATTTCTCTCTCTGTACACACACATACACACACACACGCACACACGCGCGCACACACACTCACATCAAATAATAACAGTAATAGAAACATCACTGAAATACTAAGATCTTAAAAGCAGCTTTTCCAGAGATGCATCCATTTCCCTGTTTTGAAGGTTTTCCTTATGAATGAAGATTCCCTTTTGTGTATTACAGAGTCCTATACTCTGGAAATCAGAGTAAACTCAGGAGTAGTATGTGACTTAAAAGAAAAGTAAAAATAATACTGAAAATATGGAAGAGGCATGTGCAACTCACTTATGACTAACACACTATTAGAGATTATAACCTGTTTTCAAGCAAAAATTTTATTAAATAATTTAAAACACTAATCATCAGAATGCTGAGCTCTAAAACCAACCTCAGACCTCACAACTACTCTGACACCTTTCTCCTTACTTTTCATGTTACCTTTCAGAGACAAAGGACAACATCTAAATAGCAGCAGACTCCCCTACAGCGTCCAGAATTCAAAGGAGTGACAAACTTTTTTTGTAAGGAACTTGCTATGTCCCACCATTTACTAGGAGAGGGTCAGACTTGATTATTACATGTAGGAAAGTATTCTACACACATATATCCTAACATATAATAGATATATTGGGAAGCCGTAAACATCAACTCACCCATGGCAAATAATACTTTGCCAACTGAGTATTAATGAAGTCTCAGAATGTTTCACATTTAGAGAAATCAAATCATAATGTGGCATTAGAATTCTATCTCCCCGTCAGGAGTTTTATTTTCACATTGTTAATATTCAAAAATAAGCGTCCAACTTGAGCACGCTCGTGGCCCTGTCTATTTAACTGAATCTAGAGATGTTTTCATCCAGGGGTATAGCTTTAAAAGGAAGTTATGAAATCTGAGGAGAGATAAGCTCTAAGAACAGTATGTTTGACTTGTTAAGATTAAGCATGTCATTAATAAACTTTCACTTAAAGGTAAAAAAAAAAAAATCCTCAAAATGTTGGTATCATTTCCAGACTGTCCTGTCAGCATCACAACTTACAGGAAACGCTTCATCTTCCCATACAAACCCTGTATTTATTCACAACCCTAGCAGACTTGGGGGAAGAAAAAAAAAGCCCACACCATTTTAGAGCGAGTTTGCTTTTTTACATTAACCGGTGGAATATCTGAGAAAGCGTCCTAAGCAAATGAGCAACATGTAAGAAACTTGACAACAGTGAGCTCAGAAACTTTCATTCTCATTTTGTCCACGTCAAGAACTGGCCGCCGCATTACTTTCCTTTGCTGCCCCTCGCATTTTTAACTCTGGCAGCCTTTTCTAAATGATCAACTTTTCCTAAAACCAGCAGGAAAGTAACATGATGCCAGCAAGATCCATAGGTTTTTAACTTAAGAGCTGGACGACTTTAAAGAGTGGTTAGAGGTTCCTATAGTATTTTTGCTTTGAACAATCAAATTTCAGCCAACAACCAGGCCTAGAGTTATCATTTCTTTATAATTCTCTCCCCAGCCCTATCTGGAGATCCCTTTGTACCTATTTTCCCTCTCAGACCCTTCCCTGTTCACCTGGTGCATTTACAAAAGTTCAATGAATCTACAAAAGTTCAATGAATCGGCCCAACTTCTCTGCGATTTCACTTCTCGCCTACGCTTCTCACTTCACTTACCTCACTTAAGACTCTAGCCCTGATTTTCCAAAAGAGGATAAGGAGGAATATTCTATCATAATTTTGATTCATCATTAAAATCCATCGCTTACTCAAAAACTTTCAATAGTATCAATTCTGAGGCCTAAAAAGATATGAGGAAGTAAAGCAAGACCTCAAATTTAATCAGTCCAAGATTCCCTCTGCAACCCACCAGTCCTTCTTGCCTTCTAACTTAAATTGCTTTAGAGTCTTAAGGCCATAAAACGGTTACTGACTTCCCTGGGGAAAGGGGGGAAACACCACCATCTCACACAGGTACTAACAAAAAAGCTTTCCCAGCCACAAAAACAGCTTTGCACTTCAAACAGCTCCCACCTCCGCCTCACCCTCAAATTATTCATGGGGTCCTATAATCCTGGAGTTATTTGAAGGGACAGTGATGTTTGCCTTGGCATTTCAAAGATGCGTTTCTCTGGAACCCAAACAGGAACTAGACAGAAGGCGAAGCGCCCGTCCGCCTGGACGTCCCACCGCTGTCAGGCATTTAATCACCGTCCAGTGTCCGCTGACCCGCGACACATGGCGCATCATCCGCACCGCAGAGGAAGTCTGCCCCTTCCTCAGTCCCTACGGAAGCTCCTGGGCTGCAAGGCCCTGCCACATGGCACGGACAGGGCACAGACCCCTCGGCCAAGCTGCCCTGAGCCGCGAGAGGCGGGTGCATCAGGGGATGCGACACCCTCCTTCTCCAGCCCAGCTGGGCCTTTAAGGCAAAAAGTTTGAAGCCTGGCTTTGCAAACTCTTCAAAGCCAACGCCAGTCCTGCGCTGTTTTCCCACTTTGGGGACCACACGAAGGCCCCTCTCTGAGACCCTCCCAACCCTCCCAAGTTGGCCCGACTTACTACTCTGCATGCTGGTGCCTAGTCTGCTCCCCGCTTGTCAGGAGCCCCAGAAAACTTGCAGCAGCGGCGGCGGCGGCGGCGGCCCCTCGGGTCCAACCACCTCCAGCTCCTCCGCTGCGCCCGGTAGGAGAGAATTAAAATCAGCCAGAAAGAGACAGCGAGGGGGAGTGGGGCTGCGAGGGGGAGGGGGCACCGGCCTGAAACTTCTTTTTTTGGCAAATGGGGATTTGTTTTTCCTCCTCCCTGGCGGCTGAACTTGACCCTCCTGACTCCAGGGGCTACTGCAGTTGAAGTCGCTCGTTTCTAAGGCTCAGTTGCCTCAGACCCACCAAAAGGAGGAGAGGAAGGGGGGGAAAGAGAGCAGAAGAGAAGAAAGAAAGAAAGAAATCACACGCGCAAAAAGGAAGAAAGAAAATGCATGTGAAACCCGAGAAGCCTGCGCTTGGCTTTCTGCACACTCTCCCTCTGCTTTTTTTTTTTTTTTTTTTTTCAAAGAAAGTCACTTTTAATTCCCAGGGCTCCCCGCTCGCGATCGCCCACATTTTGCGCACACACGCGCGGGCGCAGCACTCGCGTCGCGGCGCCCCGGGCCCGGCCGAGGGGCGCCCGCGCCCCCCGTACCCCCCGCGGCCCCCGGCCCCGCGGCCCGCCCGGGCCCCTCCTTACCTGTTGATTAATCGTCAAGAACACCCTCGGCAGCCCGAAAGATGGTGGCGCGGCGGCCAGAGCCATGAACCGTCTTCTGTTGTTTGCAGAGTTGATCTTGGATTATTGGGGGGGGGGGAGAAAAAGGTCTTTCCTGCCTCCCCCCCTTTCCCTTCCCTCCCCCCCCTTTATAAAAAAAAAGAGAGAGAGAGAGAGAAAGGAAATAGAGCAAGGATGTGCCCGGTGCCGGGTGGAAGAGGGGAGGGGGTGTTGTTTTTTTTTAAAAAAAAAAAAAAAATAGGAAGGCGAGAGAGCGATCGAGAGGACGCGGGGTCTGGAGAAACGAGCAGCACCAAAAAGAGGACGCTTGAGATTGCAGTGAGATCGGGTCTTTATCAGAAATGTTATCGCTTGTCAGGACCTCAGTCTCCGCGCATTACGTCAGTTTCAAGACACCAACACTATTAATATCAAAGGAGCCTTCGCGGAGGAAAGCGCCACCCCAGACCGAGCTCCCTTAAAGAGACAGCGCGCGTCCCCGCGCCGCCGCCGCCGC
>NC_058406.1:164705322-164738548 GCF_002201575.2 Neomonachus schauinslandi
CCGCCGCCGCCGCCCGCCGGGACCGGCCCCGGCCGCGGCGTGCCGGCTGCGCGAGAACTTCGCCCGAGTCGGAGCGCCGCAAATGAGAGCTGCGCGGTGCCGGGACCCGGCTACCTTCCCGCCCCGCCTCTCCCCCCTCCTCCTCCCCACCCCCATATGTGAATGTGCGGGCTGGAAACGGAGGAAAAAAACGAAAGCTTTAGGAATACTGTGATAAAGACGAGGACCTACTTTGGGGGTGCTGGAGGGCAGGTGGGGGCCAGTGCGTGGCGGCCAAACCGATGGTCCCAGAGCACCCGGAGATGCTATCATGAACAATCAAAAGAACTCTAAAAGTGCTTTTACCTTTTCGGATGTTACTTTCCTTTCTCCCTCCCCATTAAACGACGCGGAATTGTGTGCGTGCGTGTGCGGCCCCTCCCCCGTCCCTTTTCTAGGACAGGAAGAAGTCTTAGGACACCTAGTCGGTGGTCAGTGTTTCCCATGCATTGGATGGCTAGAGGGCTTGAGGAGAACAACTTGAACTCTATCCTGAGTTGGAGAAGTGCGGACTGGGGTTGCTATGGTTTTCTGAGCTAGGGAGAAGCTAGCAAGCTCAATGGGTGCTTAAAGGGGGTACTACAAAATAGATAAAAATGGGAACATTATTCAAATGCTGCAAGATTAATACCTGCTGATCTTTGGGGGTTTAGTAACAGATAAGAAACTCTGAATTAAAGCATGACATTCTTTTTACTACTTCACATCTCCAAATACTCTCATTGTTAAGTGAAATTCCCTCCACATGAAGTTACTGAATTGAGCGGGGTTGTTTTCTTCTTCTCCTTCTTCTTCTTCTTCTTCTTCTTCTTCTTCTTCTTCTTCTTCTTCTTCCTCTTCTTATGTTTTTAACTTCTAAAGATCAACAATGCATAAAAGAGACCCATGACAGGATTCAAAGTATAGTAGGTGTTAGAAACTAAGTAAACATTTCTTGGGCTTTTGGACTTCATTTTCTTCAGTTGGGTGACTTTAAGTGGCATGTTTTTCCTCCAGTGAAAGTCAGTTTAAAGTAATTTTGTGCTAAAAGGAGAAGCATCCTTCCTTCTCCAAACTACAAAATGATTAAAATTAGAATTTTAGAGGTACAATCATGAATCTGTGAAATGAAGATGAAGTAATTTCCTCCAAAATATTTTCCACTGAGTGATTCTTGCATCTTTTAAAAGATGAATATATTTTTGAAACATCAGAAGTGAAAAAGCCAATCATTAAAAAAAATTAAAACATAAGCATGTGCTTTTAGAAACTTACTCCTTTTTCTGTAAGGTATTCATTTCTACTTAATATACCTAGTCAGGCAGATACGTGATTCCTTTTTGTAGCACTTTTATTCCGGAAGGATTTTGGTAGTGTGTACCATACACTCTCTATGAGTAAAAAAGCAATAATTCTTTTGCAATAGAAAAACTAGTCAGGTAAAAGAGTGGTCAAAATACAATTTCACAATGAGGCAAACTATATATTCCCTAAAGGAGTGAAAAGACAATGAACCTTAGATGCATGGAGTTATTCATATGTTATCATCAATTTAAATTAATTTGGGAATAGAGTTAGATTTATGTATAGTCCTGCTTGCAAGGAAAATTAATATCAAAATCCTGAGTAAATCTCATAGTCAGCTACTAATGACCACCTGCATATTTCCACACTAGAGTCATTTAATACTGTCCACCACCAATTTCCACTGTAAAAAGTATTCATATATTAAATATAGACCTTTATTTTCTTTTTTAAGCCATAAATTAGCTTACCAAGTTTTATGGAAATATGCACAGCACAGTGAGAGGCATTTTTATTCAGGGAGAAAAAAAAGGATCTGAGTGAAACATTCTTTAGCCATGACTAACTAAAAATATTAGATCAAATAAATTTTGAAATAGGCACCTCAATGGTAAAACGTTTGTACTTAAAGGGTTAATAGCACCTAAAACTGCTGGAGCTGGTATCTAACTGATAAAATCTGAGGCTACAGCATCTTAGCAGCAAAGTTAAATAGTACAATATATCACAAGGATTATCCCCTAATCTCCTTCTGCTCCCCAAGATTTAAATGGCATTTTAAAGGGGGAAGTAATCTTCCTCTCCGTCACCCTCAAATCTAAGGCAATTGTTAAGAGTGTAAATTTACTCACATGAAACAATCATTGATTAAATCGGTTCAAAAAAATTAAATTACATGCTTTTGCAAGCACAAAACCCTTGAGATGGCTGGTGTTTTTCCACCTGTAATAATACAAAATTTGACCATTATGTATACCCAAAATTATATATTATATAAAAAGTTAAAGCCAAAGGTCTGAGGGTGAATTATGTCCTTTAATTGAAAGGATAAAGTTACCCTTCAGGTACTGAAGCCAGCAAATTCATGGTCACTTAAAAATTTAATGAATGAAGTTTCACGGACTCAGTTTTGCTAAAGCTTGCCTGAGAATTGAAGAATCTCTTCATGTTACTTTTTGTATTTCAAGTTAGAGTACAGCAGATCAAAATGCTGTCTGTATCAATCCATTTACATTAACCACAAAAGATCTGTAGAGAACTTAATAAAAGCACAAATATTTTTGTAAACTTTTTCAAGCAAATTATTTATTTATGAAATAATTTATGAAGAAAATTTTTACCTCATGCTTTAGATATATTACATATGCTCTTGATTGACACAATATGTTTAAGCTCAAAGGCCCTCGTAGCATTTTTTAATTCTAGTAGGAATATTTCAAAACAACCAACTAATACATGAGATCATAATTGTTTGACAGTTGTTTTTAATATATAAAATAAGTTATGTATATTGTTTTCCTTCAAATGTTTGTTGATTTGTCTGTATAGCCCTGACATTTGCATGGCACAAACTGAATTAGGGGAAATATTAAAGATTTATTTACATTTATTATCTTCTGCTGTCAAGCATATGCAAAGCTCTTAAAAACCATTCTCTTCTTTTGCTTTTATTTGCAATACATTTCTGAACAATGGAGTCTGGATGTTAAAATAACAACCTGTGCCTTTATAGAATACATCACAAAATAAAGAAGAAATTAAGAGAAATTTTTAAAAGTAAACAAAAGAAATAACTTCCAACTGAAATAACTTCTTTATAATCTTTCATAATTCTTTGAGTTCTGGAATATTCTCTTATGGCTGGACCACTGATGAAACACTACCTTGAGCTGTATTAATGCTTATTATTTATTAAAATTACATAATGCACTTTTTCTGCTTTATTATTTAAACATCCTTTTTCCCCTTTTCTTGTAGTTTATTCAGCAGAGATACAAAGAGGGATTAGTAGTTAAGCACAAGCATACTTGTTTTACATTTTCAACCTTTTAGCACATAACTTACTTACAGTTCCAGTGCCTGTAATCACAATGATTTTACCTGATGGAACACGTATCTCAAAAATGTAATCCAACTGTTTACCCTAACACGTCATAAATTGCTCTTCTTTTCAGAAACCTCAAAGATTGACAACCCCTGGTCTTAAACGCCTACTGCTATAACACATACTATCAAGAAAATATTTACGTATTATTTGCTCTCAAATTAGTACTAAATCATATACAATGGAAGACCATTTTGCCTTCCAGCATATCAAAAGCAATTGTAGAAGTAGTCTGCCCTCCTTCGTGGTGAGACCTGAAGGAACGGAGCATATCAAAGATGAACTTCCCTGAGTCTATTTCTTCTCTCAATCACACACCACTCAATCTTTAAAAAAAAAAAAAAAAGACTTCTCTGCACAAATTATGATCATTTTCCAAACTACCTATTGCTGAACACCTCTGGGTGAATTTATTAAAGATAAATTCAGCTTTAAATAGCCTGTATCTGGTATTCAAATTCACACTTACACTTGCCAAACCTCCCCCCCTGCAATATCAGGCAACTGCCTAGTTAAACAGATGGGCCTTGCAGCCCACCCTAAAAGCCAACAAACATAGGCTTTATTTAATTAAAAGAGGAAACAAATTTCTGAGGTGTAGACACACACAGGCATGCATACACACACACATACACATGCGCGCGCACACAAAATCCCTGCCAAGGGTGGCCCAGAATAATAATGATGATTTTTGCTTTTTCAGTAGGTTTTATGAATGTCCAAACATATACTATCCATTGGATTGAAAGGAGAATTCAACAAGATCACTCAATGCTATGTATTCAAACCAAACCACTATGGGAAGTAGCTGGACTCACTCCATTCTCTTAAGTAATAGAGTCATTTACATCTGAATTAACCCGGATCCACCATGTGACCCTGAAAAGTAGCTTTTTCCAATGTTCTTCATATTTCTACCCTTTGCTCTATTATCTTTTCCTGCTGTACTCTCTCATCCCATCCACTCTCCAAACTATGCAATTAACTCTCAGTTGTCTATAACCAAGCCCAACACCCAATTTTGCCTATTTTTCACACTGAAATATTCCACCAGAAAATCAAATTTCTGAATTTGAATGATATAAAATATGTCTAATACCATAATTTAGGAAGAGGAGGCTATAAAGAGAGACAACACGGAAGGAGGAAGGAAATAGACAAACCCTATCTCTGTTAAAGTTATGAGTCATCCAGACCAGAAACCTCAGACATTTGACATCTTTGGTAATACCCTCTCCCACAGGCCCCACATCGAATCAGTTACCAAGTCCTCCCATTGTTTATTTTCTAAAGGCTTTTGTAACTCCTACTGCCTTTCTTTCCATCCACATGGACCCTTCACAATTTAAAAGTTATTATCTCTTGCAAGACATCTCATTGAGCTTCTCATCCTTATTCTCTTGCCCTCTGTTCATTATTCTACGAAGCTACCGGGTCAGATCATCTCCCTTCTGCATTTTCTATTCCTCAGGACAAAAATCCCATGACTCCCAACTGCCAAAAAAATAACACCAAAGTGCTGTAGGCCATTCAAGTCCTCCCATAATCTAGTCCCAAACAACTGTTCTGGTCTCATTCTTCACTCTATTCTTCCACACAGGCCAGTCTCCTGACCCACTGACTGAGACATTCCCCACATCTATCTGCCACTTCAGAATGCCTTGTTTTATACTTACAGCCACCTTCCACTTGGAAGGCTTTGAAGGGCCTTTCATACCAACTCTCCATGCAAAATACCCTTTCTTTTTCTAAGGTCAAACTCAGATTCTGCCTTTTGTGTGACGCCTTCCCCAAACTCCAAATCAGAATCAGCAATGCAGGAACTAAGCTTCTATGGGACTTGCTTCTCTCTCTAGCTGGGGATTCATCAGAGTGACTTGTATAATGCTGTTTGTTGACTTTATCTCCCGCCCCTGCTAAACTGTAAGGTTCTTGAGGGCAGAAGACCATCAAGTCATAGATATTCAATAACATCTATTCAACTGAATTTGGAGATTGGAACAACCTTGTTACATTTTACTTAGAAACACACTATTGAGCCGAAGTTTCAAATGTTCCATGTGGCCTTTTCTTCCTTTCTTTCTCTTCGTTTTTTCTTTAATACATATGGGCTGATGCATCATGTGCCAATTGAAGCTTCTGGGTGGTCTTCGTCTCAGCAGCATATTTTTGGCAACATATCAGAGAAGACGTTTGTCCTCCTCTGAAATATTGTCCTCATTATCATTAAGTTTGGGTTCATAATTCCACGTTGCTCTAAAAATAGCGAATTAAATGATCTTTAACTAAATCTTAGGCATTAAAATGTGGGGGTATAGAAAATGAGGCTGAAAGCTGAGAAATTTTAGATGGGAAGGGATTTTTTGTAGTTTTAGAAGCCAGAGCATGAGTTAGGAAAGTTATAAGACTGAGGTGCAGATAAACAATCTCTTCAAACGTTAATGGTGTCTTTCTCTATATTATTTAACATTAAAATATCCAATCATTTTAGTATAAGTCTATCTATTGAGATCTGTTAATTTTTATAGATTTAATTATCAAATATTAAGGTGATACTTAATTGATGGTATAGATCCAAATGTCCAGGTTCCCACAGGGATCATGTTTCATAATATTATGAATCCCGTGGAAGTGTGTGTGTGTGTGAGTGAGTGTGCCTGTGTGTATACATGGGTATGTGTCTAGGAGTGTGTGATCATCTGGAAAATGAAAACTTTCGTTAACATTCCATCTTGGTGTTCACAGAATTGATTTATCCTTGGTGCATCTAGATAACTGGAAAAGACTGGTGTTTAGACAACCACATAGAAAGAAGACTGTAGACTACCAGCTTCTGGAAGGAAGCTACTCTCCACATTCTCTTTCTGCCATGAGAGGAGAAACACTACATCACCTGGGCTCCCTTGCCATTTGGTTTCTGGCAGGGTTTGACCAATGACACCATTAGTTCAGGGAATGGGGGAAAAAAAAGGCAGTCAGATACTTATCCCCCTGAGTCCCTCCTGTCAGGCAGCCCCTCTACCATGGCTACACTTACAGAGTTCCAGAAATAAGCTTCCTATCCCTTTGGATTTTAGGACTAAAGGCAGCTGCTTCTGGCCATTGGTAGCCCCTGAATGTTTCACCATCTCTTTCTCCTCCCTAACCCCTGCCCACGACTTTGTAAATGATCCTTCTTCATTCAACTCTCTTCAAATTCTTCTTTGTGTGTGCCATGTGTTATCTGCCTAGCTTCTGAATGATATAGAAGGACTTGTGATAAAATCATCTTTGTACTAACATAGCCCACCATAGTCTATTACAATATAAAGTTAAACAAATGCATGTTGAGTAACTATCGTGTGCCAGACACTGTGTTCAGTGTTAGGTACCCCAATGGCAAATGAGCTGGCATGCTCCCCACCTATGGAAATTATGACCTAATTAAATGCTTCTTAAACTATCTTGGTACTTTCTAAAAATACAAATGTGTAGCCTCACCTACTGAAGTGCATCTCTGGAGAATGTAATTGTAGTAAGCACACCTTGTGATTCTTGTATTCACCAAGATACGAGAGAGAGCGGTCCTTTGACTATGACAAATATTAAACATCCAATGCAAATGTGAAGATACCAAGACCCCAATAAATGTTTGTCAGGTGAATGCATGGAGGCACGAATTAATGTTAACAGTAAGGTAGTTCAGATATGGAAGGTCATTTATGGTCATTTGTAGTGTGTAGGGCACTGGGATTACTGCCCTTCCATGGGGTAGACGAAAGTTGGGGTAGAGGGTGCCCTATAAATCATGCTCATTATTTTCGATCATCATGCTCTACTGTATTAACTCCCATCCCCTCCTCCCTCCTCCCCAGACAACATGCACAAATCTGCTGTATCAGCCCCAGCTGCGGGGTTTCCCCAGCAAAGCAGAGCCCTGGGCACTTGCTCCAATTTGCTCCCGTCTAGACTCTGGAGATAGCTCTGTCTGAAAGGGAAGGACGGACACTCATAGTTCAAAGCTAATTAAGTCAGGGAGATAAACAAGGTAAGACTCCTGGGAATAAGGGGAATTTCCTGAGCCCCAAGAAATTCACAAGTACAAGATTGAGAGCATTAGTAATAATATCTGAGACTTCCAACTATTTTATTCATCCTTCCCAAAGATGTAGATAAGGCGTAAGGCAAATAGCTACAGAGAACCACTACCTGATCATTGTGGTTGCTGTTTTGTGAAATACTAATTACCCTCTCTTTCTACTATTCAGTCTTAAACTAAGTTTCTAGACAGTCCCACCTAACCTTTTCTCAATATTCTTTAACATATTTTTTTAAAGCAGTTCTGGGCAAGATCCCTGAACTCCTCATATCCAATTCTATAACTAGTCATGCAGAATATCACAGCACAATACATACACATGTATTTACATGTATATTAAACTCTTTAAACAAGAAAACATAATCAAAACATACCTCCTATTACCTCTTCTAAACACAAAAGCACACGGAGAATGCAAATACTGTTTCAATAATGCCATGAGTTTCCAGTTGCTATATGTTAGATTCTAACAGGTAAAATCTCAAGACCACTTTGAGGTACCTAAAACCAAATTTTATTTTATTTAAAGAGACATGCCACTGCATTTTGATCTCATACTAGGTGAATAAAGGCAATTCTACCTTTGGACCATAAAAGTGAAAATGAATGTAAAGTAGCCATCTAGAAACAACCCATTCTGTGGGGTACATCTGAATAATTTGCATAGGAATATGTTATCACGGTCCAAGCATTGGTTACAGTTGGTAACTATAATTTGTCCTACCAGGCAGTATACTCTCCTTAGTAGGATATTATACTGTGACTTATGATGTCATTACACAAAAATTAAAATCTTGCTCAATGTTTCATCACATAGACAGCACGATATTCTACTGATAGAGTAGAGGTCAGAGCTTAGGATCATTCTGCTTTATTAAGACTGTTTTATGACTCAACCACAAGCTACTCTAACAAGTACATATTCCTTAATTATATTTTGGGCAGTGGGTTTCTTTTTTCATTCAGAATATCATTAGAGGAAAGTTATATAATTTCTACTGAGATCATTGTAAAATTTAGCCTCTTTGTAATGCACTTCTGGCCTCCTGTTTCAAAGATACCTTGGTAAAGACTGTCCTAGAAGATGAGAATCATCCACATGCTTATGAAAGCATCGAATGACAAAACATTGGCTTTTTATTGAAATGCAATCCCCTCCTCTAATTTTACAAGTAAAGAAACAGAGACCTAGGCAGTGAAGGACTGCAGTGTCTAAATACACACCACAGTAATCACAGTGGCTTGCTATGTGCCAGGCTCTGTTCTAAGTATTTCACAAAGAGTAGTTCATTTAATCTGAACAAATACTCTCTGAAGTAAGTATCGCTATAATCCCCATTTTGTAGATAAGAAAATGGAAGCATATGCAATAACATAGCCAAAGTCAAATACGCAGTCAGGTATAGAACTAACTGGGTCAAGGGTCTAAAGTGTCACTACACCATACCTTTACTCTGGTGGCAGAACTGGGACTCCAATCTATGGTTTTGACTTGACATTGAAACTTGCAATTGTGAAGTATGTATGTGTGTCCGCTTGTGGTAAACACTTGCTAGTTTTTAGCTACCCACATCCATTCTCTCTTCCCTACCAATAGTCCACTGGTTTCCCTCTGGAGGAAGAGAAGCCCCTGTTCTTAATCCATCAAGATGATGCACTGCAAGGAAAGCAAGCATCTGACTCTGGTCTTGCTTATCAGAGCATCACATTCAGAGTTGGAGCCAAGGAAACCTCAGGGGACAAATGGAGAGAAAATCCGGATCTTTTATTCCCCAGCACTCAGTCTTTTTTTGTTTCTTAAAGATTTTATTTATTTATTTGACAGATAGATAGAGAGCACAAGTAGGCAGAGTGGCAGGCAGAGGGAGAGGGAGAAGCAGGCTCTCCGCTGAGCAGGGAGCCGGATGCGGGGCTCGATCCCAGGACCCCAGGATCATGACCTGAACCGAAGGCAGCCGCTTAACCAACTGAGCCACCCAGGCGCCCCGACCCAGCACTCAGTCTTGAGAAGCTATGAGGCTGGAGCTCTTGCAGCTGTCTCGCCACCACAGAAAATTTTAGCAAATGTAGAGAAAACAGATCTTAGACCTAGACAGACAGATCCTGGGTTCTGCAACATTGCTGGGGTCTCTGAATAATACCACACCCCAAGTCAGCTCTAATCCCTGCATTCACTAGTTTTCTTTGTTTATGGCTTAAACCGTGTGAATTAGTATTAGAACTATACTATTGTGGAATTTTAAAAATTTATATTCATACTTTTAGCCAATTACAAGCAATTCTAACAAATAGATTTTCACGCTTTTCATCCAAAATGGTAGCGTACAGATTGATGACCCATCTTACTTGCCAGACTTGGCCCTGTGTAATTTGTAACAATATTCAACATCATGTTCACCCTCAAATGGCAAAGACATAGAGATATCAGGAATGATTTGGAAATGCAATGAACATATCCAAAAGACAAATTCCAGTAACTGCTGTGAACAACACCAATGTGTTTTGAATACCTTCTCCTCTCTCAAGCTCTGGGGTATTGTTTGTTTAAATGAGCAGTTTTGGGGGTACCTGGGTGGCTCAGCTGGTAAGCGTCTGCCTTCAGCTGAGGTCATGATCTGCAGGTCCTGGGATCAAGCCTTGCATCAGGCTCCCTGCTCAGCAGAGAGTCTGCTTCTCTCTCTCTCTCTCCCTCTGCCCTTCCCCCTGCTCGTGCTTGCTCTCTCTCTCTCAAATAAATAAAGTCTTTACAAAAATAAATTAGCAGTTTTATTTAATAATCTTAAACTACAAATGTTCTTTATTTGACAAATTACTCCTATCGTATTTATAGAAGGTTTTTTTTTTTTTTGTACAATATCCTTCAAAACTTACTGAAATAAGGAAGGGATTAGGCAAAATATTAATCTTAACACATTGATAATTCTTTGGTATTAGAAAAGCTCCATATGAAGATGACCAAGGAATTCAAACCCACACATGGGTATGAAGATTTCGCAGAAAATCACTGGTAGTCACAAAATGAAGGACAACATTAAAACTTGTTCCAGTGCAAAAGGTTTACAGCGAAGGTTATCCTAAGTGGGCACACAATGTATACATATATCATGCCTACTAACTTTGAAATCTAAAGATTATTGGCCTAAGGAGACCCAGGGAGACAGACTCAAATGATCTTTCTGATCTTTCTGTTATCAATTTTAATAGTGACTAAATACTGAGCTATTTCATTGTGTTTCATTATTACTCACTGCACTCTATGCAACGTGGCTCTGGTGATGTCTATTTTATACTTACCTATAAACGTAACACATTAAAACAAGGTTATTCTGGGGTGCCTGGGTGGCTCAGTCATTAAGCGTCTGCCTTCGGCTCAGGTCATGATCCCAGGGTCCTGGGACCGAGCCCCGCATTGGGCTCCCTGTTGAGCGGGAGTCTGCTTCTCCCTCTCCCACTCCCCCTACTTGTGTTCCTGCTCTCGTTATCTCTCTCTCTCTGTCAAATAAATAAATAAAATCTAAAATAAATAAATAAATAAAAATTAAAGAAAGGTTATTCTGCAACAGTGAATAGGACACTAAAGCATAAGAGATCTAGACCCTGGATATTATACCAAATCTAAAAAATCTGGTAAATTAGTAAAATATTTGGATTAATCTTACCTTCTAATACATATTTTCCAATTTATCTGTGAAATATTCCTTATAAAAAAAAAATTGGGGACAAGGCAAAATACAACATTGTTTAGTCTAAATAAAGTTATATAAAGTTAGACCTGAAAGTTTCCTTAAAAATCTATTCATCTCACTGTTCTCACTTAAATGCAACAACTGAAAATCAGCAACTGAAATAATAATAATAATAATAAGGACAATAATAATCATTAAAAAAGACATTGACTCTAACAGGCACTGTGTTAATTAAATCCTTTCTGCTTATTGTCTCATGTACTCTTAAAACAACTCTTTGAAGGACACATTATCATTTTTCCCATTTTAGAGATGAGAAATCTGAGGCACAGAGAAAGAATTCCCTTGCCCAAGATTACATGGCTGGTGGGTGACTGAGCTAGGATGCAAATCCAAGCAGTCTTGGCCCCAGCATTACCCCCCGCCAAAAATAATTAAGATATTTTGTATTATATTTTATACTTAGTGATGATATGCAATCACTAGGTTAAAAATAATGATCTTTTCACTCACCAAAAATTAGTCAATTATATAAAGACTGTGTTTATCAAGTGGTTTTTTTCTTTTTAGAAATAATTTTTCTAAAGTAAAGAAATATAATTATTGTAAGTGCTTTTGAGTGTTATTTAATCATCTTTAATGGGTTTTTCTTTATTTTTCTGTTTGGGCCAAAATATCAGAAAGTCATATAACCACCATACTTTAAGTACATGACTGTAATGCATATTTGTACAAGTTCTGTAATTATGATAATTTTGAACCTGGTTTATATTGGCATCCCTCAACTAATTTTGTAGGCTAATAATTGTGAAATATATTCTGTGATCCTGTTAAAACTTGAGCCAGATCATGTACCACACCCCTACTCGACGTCCTCTAATGGCTTTTCACATCATTTTGCATTAAATCCAAAGCGCTCACTATAACTCAGGAAGAATCCTACCACCACCCCTGACCTTTACCTCTCAATGGATTTCTTACCCTCACCTTTGTTCACTCTACTCCAGCCACTGGCCTCCTTGATATTCTTCTAATATGAAAATATATCATCTCCTCAAGGCCTTTGCATTTTTTGTTCCCTCTGGTATACTTTTCCCATAAATATCCCCATAGCTCTC
The DNA here is from genome assembly GCF_002201575.2 of Neomonachus schauinslandi. Classification (NCBI taxonomy): domain Eukaryota; kingdom Metazoa; phylum Chordata; class Mammalia; order Carnivora; family Phocidae; genus Neomonachus; species Neomonachus schauinslandi. Next base: position 164,717,632 of record NC_058406.1, read on the forward strand.
TCCCTCACTTCATTCCAATATTTCCTTAAAAGTCAGCTCCTCAGTGAGACCTATCCTGAAGACTCAACCTAAAATGTTAAATCCTCGTGCACATTTTACATCCTCCTTTCCTGCTCTATTTTTTATCCACCAAGCTTATCAGTATATGATATGAGTTTACTTATTTATCTGATTTGTCTCTCTCCCTAACTAAGTTGTATGTTTCACAAATGCAGGTTTTTTTCTGTTTTGCTTGCCGCTTTAGTCCCTGCATTCATAACAGTACCTGCTATATAATAGGTGCTCAATAATTATTTGTTAAGTTAACCAGTTAATTAATAGAAGTTGGTTGTATTGAATTATTTTAAGTAAGAGCAATTTCCATTGCAAATGAGATAAATTGCAATGTCATTAACATGAATGTACCTCTCAGTCCACCTACTTTGAATATTCAATTTTATCACTCAAGTTCTTTACTTGGCAGCTTGATAATGGGGATTTTAATTTTATTTATAAAGCATCCCAATCCAATTCATATCACCATCTGCTGATTTTTTTTCTAGCTTTCCAGACAAGTTAGTATTCAACTTGCCGCCAGCTCAATCTAATCAATTGATTGATGGATTGACTGATGGACTGATTAAGTTTTTCATTAAACATTTACTGAACACCTACTATGAATGAGGCACTTGGACAAGAGCAAAAAATTCAAGACCAACAAGAACCCTTCTGTCATAGAACTTATGATGTTATAGGGAAAAGCCAACAGAGCCAAGAATTGGGAGTGGTTCTAGGGCTATTAGAGTACTTTGGTAAGAGTTTAGGGTAGTGCCCTAGGAAGTAGAGAGAAGTGAGGAAACATGAGGAATAATTTGCATGCAGAATTGGTGGTATTTCTGATGGACTGCATTTGAGAAACAAGAGGAAAGGAAGATGCAAAGTTACTTACTTGAAGAAACAGGGTGATGGTGGTGCCATTTACTGGGATGAAAAAGATTAGGGAAGGAACAGGTTTTAGTGGGGCGAGTGTGACATTCAAGTGGAGATGTAAAGTCTAGAACTTATGGTAAAGAGATCTGGGAAGGAAAGATACAATGTCACTTGTATACTGTCACTTGTCATCAGTATACAAGTGACATTTCCAGCCGTAAAAATAGATCACATCATTTCTGGAAAAATTACAGAAAAGCTGAGAACCTAAGACTGAGACTAGAGAGGTCAATTAGAGGCAAAGATTTCTTCTCAACCAACAAAGGAGATTGGGAAGGAGCAACCTATGTGAGAGGAGGAAAACCAGAGCAGGGTGCAAATAACCCAAGAGGAAGGAAACTATTTCAAGAAAGAAGGGAAGCTAAGAGGTTGAGTTACCTGAGTTAGATTTTATGGAATTAGATTGTTGGAGACTTTATCACGATATGTTCCAGTGGAATGATGAGAACTGAAACCATAATGCGGAGAGCTGGGGAATGAGTCAAAGGTGAGAAAGAGGAAGCAATGTGCACAAATAACCTTTTTAGGGTGTATGGCAGTTAAGGATCTGGAGACTTAGGTACATGAAAGTATGGGCGAGGCAAGACATGTTTCCAAAAATGGCAGATGGATGAACATGCATGTGGAAGGGAAAGATCCTGTGAAAAGAGAGTGATTGATAAAGCGGATAAGAGAGGACATAATGTGAGAAGCCAAATACATAAGATGGTGACACATGGCATCAATAACATACACTCCTTCTTGGCTAGAGAAGGGCACACTTCCTTCATGGTGTCACAGAAAAGGCAAAGATGCAGGTATGAGTGTACGTGTGGTAAGAGGACGCAGAGAAGCGTGAGTGTATCAGGCAGAGTCCCCAGTCACCAGCTCACTGGATGATTCAGAAGAAAATAAATGTAGTACAAGTGCACACGTAGCTCAGACAATCACTGGGAAGAGCTGGAAAACCAACTCAAAGCTTGTTTTCAAAAACAACAACTAAAACTATCTTTATTACTAAACTGATAAAAGGGTGCCTGGGTGGCTCAGTGGGTTAAGCTCAGTGGGCTAAGACTCTTAATCGCAGCTCAGGTCTTGAGAGCAGGGCTGTGAGTTCCAGCCCCACATTGGGCATGGGGCATTTATGTATTTTTGCCTCTTTTTTTTTTTTGGTTTTTAAACTAAACTGATAAAGAAATCATTGCTGCCACCTCTGAGCGCAAGATCTGACATCTGACATTCTGCCCCAGGAACTTGCCCATGCAGCCATCACCACTGTCTCCGCCACCAAGAAAGAAAGAGTATTCCTCCTCACTTCCCTCTTGCAGCAATAGCTCCTTAGTTAGAGTCTGGTGCTGGAACGTCTGATGGTAAAGGCTGTGCCTTAGCTCAAGGAAAGCAAATATCTCACATGATTAGCTTACATAAAGGGAGGTTTTCCTTTACACCCTAGAAAGATGTCTATAGTAAAGAGTGGCTTCAGATGTTGAACAAGTAAAATAAGTATCCCACAAGAACAGTCAAGAAAAGACAAAATATACTAGTTAAAAAAATCTTAATAACAAAATCTGTTCAAAGTTAGAACAACATTATCATAAAGTATAACACATGATAGTTACATAATTTCAGGGATTATAAGCCAGGAAAAAAGGAAAATCCTTTGGCTATAATGACATGACAAAGAAATACCTAAGCACAGTTGCAGACATTGTAATTCCTGATAATTAAGATATTTCTAAAATAAAAAAGTTATTCCAAACTTCAATATTTCACAACTTAGCCATGATCCAAAAAGAATGCTCACCACTGGCATAACTGTTATCCAGGTGCTCTATGTTCACTTTCAGCTCATCGGGAGCCAAAATTATTCCGCATTCATTTTCCTGTTTTTAAAATATTGATACATATTGATTCTAAAAAATTCAAGTGTGGGGTGCCTGGGTGGCTCAGTCGTTAAGCGTCTGCCTTCAGCTCAGGTCATGATCTCAGAGTCCTGGGATCGAGCCCCGCATCGGGCTCCCTGCTCAGTGGGAAGCCTGCTTCTCCCTCTTTCACTCCCCCGTTTGTGTTCCCTCTCTCGCTGTGTCTCTCTCTGTCAAATAAATAAATAAAATCTTTAAAAAAAATAAAAATAAATAAATGGTATGTAAGGCATGTTGGTCTCTAGCCTTCCATGAAAGAAATCAAAGAAGACACAAATAAATGAAAAAATATTCTGTGCTCATAGATTGGAAGAATTAATATTATTAAAAATGTCCACACTACCCAAAGCAATCTACAAATTCAATGCAATCCCTATCAAAATTCCAATGACACTTTTCACAGAAAAAGAACACACAATCCAAAAATTTGTATGGAACCATAATAACCCCAAATAGCCAAAGCAATCTTAAGAAAAAAAGAGCAAAGTTGGAGGTATCACATTCCCTGATTTCAAGCTATATTACAAAGCTATAGTCATTAAAACAATGTGGTATTGGCACAAAAATAGACAAATGCATCAATGGAACATAATAGAGAGCCCAGAAATAAACACACATATATATGGTCAACTAATTTATGACAAAGGAGTCAAGAATATACACAGAAAAGGACAATCAATCTCTTCAATAAACGGTGTTAGAAAAATTGGACAGGGGCGCCTGGGTGGCTCAGATGGTTAAGCGTCTGCCTTCGGCTCAGGTCATGATCCCAGGGCCCTGGGATCGAGTTTCGCATCGGGCTCCCTGCTAGGTGGGGAGCCTGCCTCTGCCTCTGCCTCTCTCTCTCTCTCTCTCTCTCTCTCTGACTCTCATGAATAAATAAATAAAAAACATTAAAAAAAAAGAAAAATTGGACAGTTATGTGCAAAAGAATGAAACTGAACCACATGCACCATGCACAAAAATAAGCTCTAATGAAAAAAAAACACCTCAAAATGGATTAAGACTTGAACAAAATATCTGAAACTATAAAACTCTAGAGAAAAACATAGGCAGTAAGCTCCTTGACATAGGTTTTGGTGATGATATTTTGAATCTGACACCAAAAGCAAAAGCAACAAAAGCAAAAACAAACAAGTGGGACTACATCAAACTAAAAAGCTTCTGCACAGCAAAGACAACCATCAACAAAATGAAAAGGCAACCTACTGAATGGGAGAAAATATTTGCAAATCATATAACTGATAAGGTATTATTGTTCTATATAGACATTTTTCCAAAGAAGACATAGAGATGGCCAACAGACACATGAAAAGATGCTCAACATCATTAATCATCAGTGAAATGCAAATCAAAAGCACAATGAGACATCACCTCACGCCTGTTGGAATGGCTTTTATCAAAAAGACAAGAAGTAGCAAGTGTTGGTGAGGATGTGAAGAAAAGGGAACCTTGGTGCCCTGTTGTTGAGAATGTAAGTTGGTATAGCCATTGTGGAAAGCAGTATGAAGGTTCCTAAAAAATTTAAATATAGAACTACTATTTGATCCAGCAATTCCATTTTTAGGTATTTATCAGAAGAAAATGAAAACACCAACTCGAAAAGATATATGCACCCCCATGTTCACTGCAGCATTATTTACAATAGCCAATATACTGATGAATGGATAAAGAAATTGTGCTACATATATACAGTGGAATATTATTCAGCTATAAAAATGAATGAAATCTTGCCATTTGTGACAACATGGATGGAACTTGAGGGAATTATGCTAACTGAAATAAGTCAGACAGAAAAAAATATCATATGTTCTGTCTTATATGTAAAATCTAAAACAAGAACAAGGCACAGAGAACAGATTGATGGTTGCCAGAGGCAGAGGTAGGAGGTGGGAGAAATGGTGAACTGTTTTTGTTTCTTTTTTTTTTTTTCACTTAAATAGATTTTAAAATAAACTATGAATAGTAAAAAAAAAAATCCTTTTTATAATTGATAAGATGCTGTTGTCCACATCTTTCCATTCCATTTACACCATTACTTTTAAAGGCCATGCAGTGTTCATCTGTTATGTTTTATACTGTTTCCAGTTTTTCCCAGTTGCAAGGAATGTCATGAACATTCTTGATTGTAGAACTTTTCACACTTGATTATCTCCATAGGTCAAATTCTTAGAAGGGGGATTACTGAAAGACAGGTATATACATTTTACATCCTGATAGGTATTGCCCAAATCATCTCCAGAAATAAGGCACTGATTATATCTTTACCAGCATGGCATGGAAGTGCCCATGGAAACTAATTCTTTTTTGAAGACACTTGGAGGAAATGGGCAGGGATATATAATTTCATACCTTCTGAGGCAGCTCACCTGGGTCCTGCAGGGTCACCAGGGCTCTGTAATCAAGTTGGCATTTACTATTCCTCTCAGATCTTTTCTCCTATGTATTTCACTCAGTGGAGAAATGCAGGAGCACAAAGAAAGCAGCCAGCCAGTAGCTCCAGACTTTCTTGTGTTGATAAGGTTCAAAATCAAAGTTCACGGGTTTCTCTTCAGCCTACTTGGTTACCTACACAGATTCCACCTGATAAAGCCTCATAAAACTTAGTTCTGTGAAAGAGCATCTAGTCTGACCTCTTCACTTCACAGCTAAGGCAATGAAAATCCAGAGAAATTCAGTAACTTCTCAAGTTCACACAGTTTCTTCATTTAAAAAAAAGAAATAACAGAACCAAGTTTAGTTCTGGTGCTAGGATATTTTCCTTACCCATTTCTAGGTTAGATTATGTCATATGAGTTCAAGTCATTCTTAGATATGTTAAGCATTCGGAGAAGTAGGTTATCTCCTTCAGGATTTGACTTTTAAGCTATATATCATGTAGTATAGCTCTATCCCCATCATTTAGCAGGTATCTTTTAAAAAGTTAGCAAATTAAAACAAAAATGTGAATTAACAAAAGTAGCTTTCCTCACAACTGCTCCTAAAACAAAATTCTCACAAATGAAATAAATTTCAATATACCATAGGAACATGTGCCTACCTCTTTGATAAATATTTCTGTAGGGAAATCAATATTAAATTACTAGTAAATTTGGCCTTTTGTACCCCAGGTGTCCTTACTTGAGATAAGCTACATATAAGATACAGTCAATGATAAATTCTGTGGAAGGAGGATTAGTTTCACTGCTGTTTTTGGTGAATGCTTTTTTTGACCAGTTTTATTGATAGTCTTCCTAAATGTTGTATTTTGGTGCCTAGCTTAGCCAAAGAGACATACCCCAGTAAGAAAACTTACTGACTTGACAGGCTGTATTTTCAAGACTGTGTGATCTGATCATAAAAGACCTCATTTTCACCTTGTACATCCAACTACTTATACACAAAAATTAAATAAACAGTTTCCTTTTCAGTGGAAACCTTAATTTGGACAAGATCCCCACAGAGCTTCCACCCATACATTGTTATCAAAGTATATGTGGTCTCTGCCTTTTAGGGAATTACATACTTCACCTTTGGTAATACACTTGGTCAAGATAGTATAATGTATTCACCCTTTACTTACACAGTATAAGCCACGGAAAATCATGTATCCACTTAAAAAAAGTTCAGTCAAATACTATCAACAATAACAACGAATCACTTAATTCTCTCTTGGACATGGTTTTCTTTTCTTCAAAAGGGTGTTGAACAGCGCAACCCTAATTACAGTGTGCAAACCTCTGAAAGGGTCTACAAGTTAGCAAGGTTCCCAGAAAGAAATTTCAGAGGTGAGAATGTTTTAACCAAATGTTCTCCATTTTCTCCATTTCATTTTGGAGTATTACTTAGGGTAGACTGTCCATATACTCAGTGACCCAAATACTACATATCCAGATTTCACAAGGTTGACAAGCATATTCAATGACAAAGTACATTTAGAAGTTATGAGACAAGGCCTCTCAGTCATCAGAGCTCAAAACTGCGTATTCATCTTTGATTCATTCTTACCCATATCCCATATGCACAACGGCCATCAGGGCTTTATTGATTTTTTTCCCCTTTGTTGTGTTATTTATTTCCATCATTTTTTCCTTCCCTATGACTACATTCCCAATTAAGACCTCCATCTCATGCCTGATTGGTTTGCACCGCTGTCTTCCTTCTCTAATCTGCGTTTGTGTCTTTATTAAAGAAATATTTTAAAAACACTTTAGTGTAGTTATTCTTCCATATCAAAATCTTCAGTGACTCCATATTGCTTAACTCACAGATGGTAAACAGTGTGCATTCTGCATGCATATCCCCATTACATTCATGCCCACATGCATAGGGCTCTTTCCACCGAACCTTGAAAATCCCTCCAGAGTCAATTCATGATCTTTGTTAACACAAATTTTAGGCTATCCTCTATAAATCAGTCTGTCTGTGGATCAATCAGTAAATTGGATGTGACACATGATTTTTGTTATCCTAGGCTTTCAGAATGAAGTTTCATCTTCTTCATCTAGATTCAACAGCTGCCTAAATCTTTCCCCAGCAGCTTTTCCATCCCTTTTCCCAGAATTCCTCAGGGGCTTTTTATGCTAATCATATCATTCCATGAAAAACCCCTTTTCCGTTCCACCTCTGTGACTTTTCTCACAGCATTCCTTCAGTTTAAATGTCATCCTGGTCCTTTCTGTCTATCAATATGACTTTGGAAAAGTCCTATTTCTTTGTTACAACGTTTGTAATCCAGGTTAACACAAAGTGAGTGTTTCTCCGCCTAAATCTGTAGTCCTTTTGGTCTATTTGACTCATTTGGTAATTGACCACATGGTATTCTTGGCATTTCTTGTTATTTCATCTTATATAATTATTTAATTTTTTATTTCTTTGCATTTTGCATCAAGGGGGTTATAGGTTTTGAATTCATATTTTCCATCCATACTTTACAGTAGCATGGGAGCTCACGAATACAAGCCAATGTTCTAAGGAATTTTTTCTTCATTCCCAAAGGAGGAGAAAATGGTCAAGGAAAATATCAATCATGCAAGAATTATAATATAGCGGAGGGAAGTACAAAGAAATTAAGAAAGCAATAAAGTTAAAAAAACAATAATAATAAGCAGGCTTACATGCTGTGACCAAAGAGTGAGGTCACCATGCTAAAGATAATCTGACCTTTTGGAAACAGAAATCCTATCTGAAGTTTATAAGCAAGAGTATGATATATACTGCAGCGAGAAATGAATTACACTAAGTCTTCTTTTCCTTGGAGATATATTATCCAACTAACTGCCTGTGTTCTGTTTAGTTTTTTTATAAAGCCAAATGAGATCATCCATATTCAGGCTTGTTCAACTCTACTCTCTCAAGTAGCAATCAAACAGCTGTCTTCAGTTGCAACTTTGTGACTCATGATACATTCATCCCAAAATGCCCTTGTACATCTTGTAGACCATATCATCATCATCATAATAATAGTAACACTTAAGCATTGTGTAGTCTTTTTCATCTCAAAGCTTCTTTAAATTCTATAATGCAATGAAAACGTGACAAGTTGAAAAAGTATGGAGGGTTTTTATTGTTCTAGGAAAAGGGCGTTGAGCAGTGCAACCCTGATGACAGTGTGCGAACCCCTAAGAGGGTCTATCATTTGGCAATGTGCACATAAAATGAAACGTCAGAGCTGAAAATTATCCGCTTGAAATTATCTGTAAATGGAACAGACATCTTAGCTATTCGAGAAATGCCAACTGATGATGTGGTTCACTTCTGGAAGTATAGTACCTGGTTTCTGTCTCAGTATCACATTAAACTTTGACTTATGAAGAAATTAATGTTTTGCTGATCATTTAAAAGCCTGTATGCAAGCTTAGTTGTTTAGATACCTATCTGTTGGAAATAGTTGTCTATATTCAAGCTAAATTTTTAGTTTCTATGTCACTTAGTTTCTATGTTAATACCATGTTATTTTTATCAGTCACCTGAGCTGCCTCCCACATTAATTTGTTTGCAGGCTCCTCTTTCTGCAGCTTAAATGACACATTTTTTTCTCCTCCACTGTATCCTTGGAGCTTCTTCATTATTTTAGTTGTTCTTGGCTCTCATTCAGAAAAATCAAAATTGCCCCAAATTTCCTTATTTGGATCCCAGAAAAAAAAAAGAGAGAGAGAGAGAGAGAGAGAGAGAGAAAACACTGCTTTCTTTTTGGACCTCAGTACTTTTCTTTGTGAACCAACTATTTCCCACCAACTTCTAACATCAACTACCCTGCTACTCAATTTTCTCTTATGAAAGCTACAAATCAGTCATCATTATGGCTTCGCTGGCCAGACTGAAAGAGTTCCTTAAAGAGTTCCACCTATTTGCTTTATTGAAACTAATACAGAACAGGCATTATTGCAATACATTTCATGAACCGCTGGCTCCCCCGAATCCCAGGTAGGCGGTGAGGATTGTAGTGAGGACAGCTCTAAAGGTATCTGAGTCACGTTGATCTGTAAATACTGGTCACAGCCCTGCTGCTGTGGCCCTAGAGAAAGACTTCTCACTACCCTACCTCTCCTTCCTACTGTTTCCTCTTTCTCGGGGGTGGGGAGGGACAGAAAACCAAAAGACAACTCCTTCTCCTTCTGTGTTTATCCAGGAGGTCAGAGACACCCCCCAACCCCCACCCCAGGATCCTTCCTGACCCTCTGTAGGCCCTCAGCAACCTTAATCTAGGTCATGACCCAAGGAAGGGAACCACTGATCTATGACAATTCTTAATTATCTTTCAGGTTCACCACAGAATACTATATTTTCAATTATTTTCCGCAGGTATTTTGCTTTACACTTGCTTAATTTATATCATTATTTCTGTAACCATTTACAGTTCTTTAGGAGTCCTCACATTTTAACATATTTCTTAGTATTGACAATTTAATTTAATGTTGGCATCCGTCTGCAAACTCCATTAATACAGATGCCCTTCTCCAATCTTTAGGAAGCTAAAGGAAAATATACTTGTAATCCCTTTAAATACCTTTATATAACAAAATACACTGTCACTGAGCATGTTCTTTGTATTTTGGCCTCTTTTTCTTCCATATAATTTTTTTTTTGATGCTTAACTAATTCAGCAAGTGTTATTTGGGAAGGAAAATTAATGCTCTGTTGAAATATGAATGTATTACCTTGTGTTTTATTTTATTTAGCATTCTTCTGAGCAATGCTATGTTTTTTTTCTAAAACTAATTTGCTCTTATGTTATTATGCCATGTTTTCTAAGTCTTTAGACGTTATGTTTTTTTTCCTGCTCATATTTGTTTGATTACTTTAATTGTGGAATTATATCTGCAGTAACTTCTCATTTTTTAAATACCATGAAATCCTTTACAATATTGGATATAGGATTCCAAAAGTAATACCTACAACAAAGCCTAAAGAGGGACATTCAGGTTTTTATTTTTTTATCTATTATTTTTTCCATATATAGTCCTTACAGGCCTGGATGTTGGACTAGGTGGCTAGGTCTCGATTTGGCCTTTGGCATATCTGAATCCTTGTTATTATGAGATGTATTATACACGAAGTTTGCTGTGCAACATTTTTTTTTAAATCTGACTACATACAGTAACTTTCCCTAGTGTAATCCTATAAGCACTCCATTATGATGATTAAATTATCTCTCCACAACTTTAGCAAGCATTGAAATTTATATAATGAATATGTAAAGTCATGTTAGTTAAATCTCTTATATTCTGCATATGTTCAAAAACATTCCTTGATGCTATCAGTCCATAGTCATGTTTATTAAATACTTATGGTGTAGTGAGCAAGATTAGTAACACACAGTAGAACTGATTTCTCTGTGATTTCAAAGGAAAACCCTCACATCTTTCTTAAACTAGTAAATTAATTTTCCTCCATATCTTGAAACTCCCCGTTCCCTCTGAAATATGCACTGAGGGAATAGCATTCCTTCAAGGGAGTGCTCCATCTTAGAGACTGCTTCTTTTTTTTGCATATGGGTCATTGATTTGAATACACATTTCAAAGTTTTCATCTTTAACTGCCATGCAAATTTCCTCAGTTAGGAATCCCCCAATTTTATAGGTATGCCACTTGTGAAGAAAGGTCTTAGTACATAGGCTGAATTTGAGTAGCTCATGGACACTGAGAATAAATAGGGTTATATTTTTCATATTATCAAATTATTTCCATCCTGTTTGGAGCTGTGAGTAGAGTCGGTCTTCTCTGGTTGGGAGTTTTTACTTTCTGGGTTATAAACTTTTAGCACAAAAGGCTGAGAATCATCAACCAACTGCTCACTTCTGAGTCTTGCAATCTATATTTAACTAAATCAGTAAAGAGAAAATGATGCTGAGCTTGTGTAAGTATACAATTTAAACATGTTTCTTTTATAACAACAAATCAGATAAAATGGCAAAATATATATGCATCGTTAAGATGACATAAACGTTGTGCCTATGCCAAAGAAGAAAGCTAAAATAAAGCTTTTTCTGGGATTTATTGTATGATGACATCTGAATGCGTTTCTTCGTGGCAATGAAAACTACTATATTCAATAAACTTTTTATAAATATTTAGAGACTGTTCAAGATATTTTGTCTTTCTTTCTTTCTCTTTCCTTCTTTCTTTCTTTCTTTTTTTTTTTTTTGGAAGGGGTGCTATCCGAAGAATACTAAGTGGTAGTTAGATATACTTAGAGTCAAATAATCGTAGAATTGAAAGGGATCTAAAAACTTGACCAATTGCCCAAGCAATGTGGAAATTCCTTTGTTCTATTCAGAACAAACGATGTCTCACATTGTCCCAAGAAGGGTAAGTACAGAACAGTAAGATATTTTGAGAGAGAGACACCACATTCATCTAACCTTTATTACAGTATGTTGTCCCACTTGTTCTCTTTTATTATTAGTTATTGTTAATCTCTTACTGAGATTACAGTTCTATGTGAACACTCCCAGAGACAGGAAAATGATTGCTTCTTAAGATAGGCAGATTCATTTTTGGTATTTCTAATTGAAAGGAACCTCTTCGCTGGTTTCCTGCAACACCCACCAGTTGTTCCTGCCTACAGACTCTGAATCTTCTCCAAACAATCTATCACCATGGACTTCTCCTAAGATCATTGAAAATGACTCTTTTAGTCTTTTGGTTTTAAGTCCCTCAAGGGTTTGTCACTGTGATCGAAATGCCCTTCCTTCATCGGCCTCTCCACTCTTGTTTGCACAGACTTCAGTTTGACACTACCCTCCAAATGTTGGTGCCCCAAAATTGGAAACCAGAAGTGTCAAGAGGAGCTCTAATGAGTTGTAGGTGCAGCGGTTAACACCATGTTCCTTCACCTGAAAGTAATAGACCATCCACTGTTGTCGCCATTTTAGCATAGCTATCATACAACTGTAACACAACACTGAGCATGTTGGCAATTAAAAACCACAAGTCCTTCTGACATGGCTCTTGATATATAAATTTTCATGTGTCTTGAACTAGTAAATAAATTTATCACCTAAAATACCATACTACTTTGTGTTGACGTGATGGTTTTTGATAACCATTTTAGTTAAGGGTGGTTTGTAATGAAATTTAGAAATGAGGTGAGTTTGGCAATGGAGTTGTCCCCCCTTATCTGTGGTTTTGCTTTCCAGAGTTTCAGTTATCCCCGCACTGGAAGCAGATGATCCTCCTTCTGACTTCTTGTCAGAAGGTCAAGAGTTGCCTAACGCTATGTCACAATACCTACGTCATTCCCCTCACTTAATCTCAGCACACGGACATCTTACTGTCTCACATCGTCCCAAGAAGGGTAAGTACAGAACAGTAAGATATTTTGAGAGAGAGACACCACATTCACATAACCTTTATTACAGTATGTTGTCCCACTTATTCTCTTTTATTATTAGTTATTGTTGTTAATCTCTTACTGCACCTAATTTATAACTTAAATTTTATCAGAGGTATGTATGCATAGGGAAAAAACATGGTATATATAGGGTTTGGTATCTGCAGTTTCAGGCATCCACCGGGGATCCTGGAATGTATCCCCCGGAAAAGGGGGGACTGCCGTATTCATTTGTAGGCTACCCATGAAGACTTCTAGTAATTACTGCATCCCCCCCCTACTTTCTTATAAACCATCTATCTGATAGCCTAATCTTAATTTTGACTGGGGGCTGACAACAAGTTGACTATCATGTAGTTGATGCAATTTGCTTTTACCCCTTTTGGGGAATTGGGATGTTTTCACATCTTTAGTCTGGCACCTCTCCTGTTGTCCATGATTTCTTCAAGATTACTGACACTGGTTTCATCATTGCATCTGCAAATTCTTTCAGCACCATGGGATGCTATTCATAAGGAGACTTGAACTCACTTGAAGTGCTAGGTACTTTTCTACTATCTCTTCATCTATTCTGGAATTCAAGTCCCTCTTAACGATGTTTGTTCTAACCTTTCCAGTTTGAAGATCTTGCTCCTTGATAGAAAAGTTGGAAAAAAAAGTTGAGTGGTTCTGCTTATTTTTTGTTGCCTGTTAACATTATGACATCTTTCCTAAGCAGTGAATATAACCCTTCCTTGTCCACGTTCTGAAACCAAGTAGTAATATTAACCAGAACAACAAAAACTGGTTTTTATTTTTAGCATTCGGATCATTAATAATTCAAAGTCTTAATAATATTCATTAGTGTATAGGGATTTCTTATGCTAAGGCAATTGGCAGCTCCCTGAAGTAGAAATCATTTGAAAGAGCTAGCGTGTGGGACAAATCCGTGATGAAATCTAAGTTATGTGTTGCTCCTCCCAAATGATGTGAGGATCTCTAAAAATGTTTTTTTTTATTACTTCTAAAGTTAAATAATAAATGAGAAGACTTTATTTTCAAATTGAAGAATAAAACTCGATTCAAAATCAAGTTTTTCCAAACTTGAGTAACTAGCAAATTTGCTCATTTTTGTGACGTATACATTGTACATTTAAAAGTCCCCTTTTCAAAAAAAATCCTGCAAGACAGGAAAAGTTGTATTTCTAAACTTTTTTTTTTTTTTTGCAGATTTTATAATGGCTTAGTGGAAGTTCTATGAGGACAATATGGATACACAGTCCTGTAAAACACATGGTCTTCAAGTTTAATGACCCAGGGGTAAAGAAGAACCTGTGTTTTGAGGTCCTTGAAATACTTTGTAAAGCGGTAACAGGGCATTTTGGGTTTTCTTTTTTAGTATTTGGGGGCCGATATGTATTGATTGTTTAACATATGGCTAAATAGATTTATTTACACAGGTTTGCCTATACTAAATACATGTCAATATGTACACATTTGCACAGTCCTCTCCATCTCAGGAAACATTAATTAGCAGCTACGCATGCAAATAGGCACTTGCACTACATTGCTTTTTCAACGATACATACAAAAACATTTTGAGTTGCACTATAAAAGTGCTAATGTTTCAGAGAAACGTGACTTTATTTTTGTATATAAACATCTGCCAAAACAGTGTCTTTTCATACAAAATAGTTGAAAAACTTAAACTTATTAAAGATAAATTAAAAATACACACCACGTGTTAGCATAACAAAAACAAGAGTAGTATTATTAATACTGATGTCTCAGGTTAAAGAATTTCTGTTAACATCTTTCAAGGGAAAAAAATCTCTAAAGATTAAATGCTATTGACTCAATAATTATTACTCTAGAAATGGAAAATATGTAGAAATAGAAAAGTGGAATTGCGTTTCAAAATTAGGGAAAAAAAGTGTCTTAAGGAACACTTTTAACAATTATTATCATGTGACAAAATTAAATAAATAGTAACATAACCAGGAGGGACAGTTATGAGATGGTGTTTCTAAACACATAATGAAATACCATCTATAAAATAAAGGGAGGCTGATAAATTATGGAAAGGCTTATATACATAGTGATGAATATCTTCCTGGGATGTACGTAAGTGGGTATCACCAGACACCAGGAAATACAACTAAACATTCACCAACAGCCCATGGGATTTAAACCTGTTGCTTGCAAAGACATTCTTCTGGATCAGGCTCCATCCAAGTAGGCTGTCAACATGACTTATGTCACCCCTGCTCTCTCACTGCCCTGGTGATTCTACCTCGGTGTGGTTTTATTTACTTCTCTTTCTCCTTCTCTGCTTGCCTGCATACTTTCTCCCTACTTGGTCAGGTTGCTGATGCTCCACTGGATGACTTTCATCTATTTTGTTTATCTCAGGCAACCGTAGTTGGCAAGAAGAAATTATTCTAGTATTAATTCACCTTTTGCAAACCGCTGTCTTTTGGTAACATTCAGGGGAATGGGACTAACTTGAGCATAGATTAGTTTAATTCATTCCGTACCGTGGTTACAAACTGCAGGCTGAATCCCTGCTAAGCCATCTCTCATTTTATGCCATTGGGTGCAGGAAATAAAAGAGGCGATGAACTAGATGTCCTGGGAAAGCAAAGCCTGGATCGACTTTGTTCACCACTTTTCAGGGCTTGGCACATGGAAGGTGTACATAAATGGATGTTGAATGTTCAGTGAGTCTACTGATCAGTAAAAATCTATTACTACATGGACTATTAATGGCAGCCTAGTTTCACCAACATAATAAAAAATTATATGAGCTATATGGGCAATTTAATTGTTCCTACTCTGATTTATATATACAGGTTTCTATCTCTTTTACTCTGTCAGTGACTGTAAAATTACAGTCTTAGAGCAGAAAAGGAGCCTGGATGCCATTTCATAGATGAGAAGATTGAGGTCTACAATAATCCAGATCTACAACTAAAACTTAAAACTCTTAAACACTCGGGTAAATGTAGATGTCTGATTGTTCTTACTATTTGCTAAGCTATAGCAATTCATTGAACACCCAAAATCCCTTCCGTCATGGAATCTACATTGTGTCCTTCCTATCAAAGAACTTGATCTATAAGGGATGTGCTACATCTATGTGAGATAAATGACTATTGCTTACCTAATTAGTTAGGCAGCTCATCCCCATCCAGATCTCTAAACTCTTAATATTTGTAAATTTTCCAAAGTACTATGTGGCTTCCCTGATAACCATCCAAACTATAATTCTCTAAATAATTTCAAGGTGGGATAAGTTACTTTTTAATTATACTTACTTTTTGGTAATAGTCACAAGATAAGTATGATCCCACAGGGGTGGGAAGGGTTGGATTATTGAATCTATTGAGAACATTTCTCTCCTCTCTCTGTCTCTGTCTCTCTCACACACACCACACATACACCACACACACACACACACACACACATAATTCAATGACTCCACAGGTATTGCTAGTCCCATTTTGCAGATGAGCAAAATGAGATTGAGAAAAAAAATGGCACCACTAGGAATAGACATAAATGGGTTTTGACCACAGAGCTGCCTGACTCAAAATCCCATCCCAGGATCACACTACCTACAACTAATCCTGCGCGCCAGCTAATCTGCCAGTAAATCAACCTTCAGAGTGTGACTTACTCCCCAGGGGATTTCAGGGCTACTGTGCTACATAGCACCTGGGTTCTTCATGTGCCCATCTTAGGGAATCCCACTGAAACCACATACGGTTTTCAATGCCAGAGAGAAAATTACATCTGGATAAAACCACCAATATAGACTGCATTTTTGTCTCAGACTCAATAATGATTTCTATTTCACTTATAAAAGTAATATGAGCTAGCTAGCAGAACACTGTGAATTGGAGTCTTAAGAAATTAATATTCCAGCTTTCAAACTGGAACGATTACTAAATCCAGTGGACATAAATCTTTCTGGAACCCTGCTGCGTTGGAATTTGTTGAACACACTCTCCTGAAACTCCCTTCTCTTGGCTCCTGGATGTCCTCTGGTATCTTTGATGGCTCTTTCTTAGTTTCTTTCTCTCAATCGGTGCTGTTCTCGGGGATTCTGCATCCCTTGGCTCTTCTAAGTCAACATATTCCCCCCATGTGATCATGTTCTCCTGTCATGATCTTAATAATCAAAAATAGACTGATGGCTTCCATAATATATCTCTACCCCGACCTTTCCTCAGATCCACAAATATGTCAATCCAAACCCTGGGTGGACATCTCCCTTTGAATTTCCCAGTTCTCTCACATTTTGCTTTGCTAAAAATTAAAAATATCATCTCCCATATCTTCTTGTCCCCTGTTCTTCACTTCATATTTGCTTTGTAATGTTTTTGAGCTCAAGTTTCTCCAGTCCTTGAATGCAAATGACGTCATTGGCATTAAGGCGTGTGGCTCATTGCTGTGTTAGCGTCTAACAGAAGACCTGCAAGCCCCCGCAATGCGTTTCACCCCTTAGGGCCTCCGCAACTCCTTCTCGATACCTCTCAAGGTCTAACCCATTGCCTAGTCTCACTCAGTTAGATCAGTGCTTCCTAAACCTTAATAGACACACGAATAACCACAGGATCTTGATAAAATAAATTCTAATTCAGCAGGGTTGGGTGGTGTCTGAGATTCAGCTCCCGGGTTACACCAGGGCTGCTGTCTGCAGACCATACTTTAGAATCATCTTTTATTCATCTTGGTGCCTCCATATTTGTCTTCTCAGAGTAGCCTCCCTTTACATTGGCTCTAGGATGAGCTGGAAAACTAATCATGTCTGCTGCTGAAAGACCTTCTCTCTCAGGCACTAGAGAAAATCCTTGCTTCTTCATATAGTGCACAAGATCCTCTAAAGACCTAGCACCCATCAACGTCTCCAAACACATCTCAGAGCATCCTACAGATTTTAATGCACCAATAATACACACCTCATCTTAGGTGCCCCTTTCTCCACAGGGTCTTTATTATAGTATTCCCTGTATGTTCCTGGATGTTTTTTTTCCATGTGTGTATTTCCTGCTTCTTTATCATAAGCTCCTTAAGGTGAAGGACAATGTCTTGGTCATTTTTGTGATCCACAGTATCTAGGATAGTGCTTGCATATAAGAAATAATCAGTAATTGTTTGCTGAGTTAAACTGAAAATATTTAAATTCTCCACTTTCCACTTTGAAAAGGGCATCAGCCTCTTGAAGGCAAAATATAAATATGCCATCACCATTTTTAGTGGAAAACTACAGCATAAGCTTGAAGCATTGGACCACTTTCAGAAACAGTGGCAGAGAATGATTCAAGAAATTAATTAGAAACTGGTTGTTTTTAAATCTTTCTTTCTCTGTAGCACATTTTCCTCATGGACATTAGATAAATATCCTAATTTTTTATCATCTGAAAATATGAAAAAGTATATCATATTACCTGCCAGGGCCAAAGTGATACTGCTTTGATGAACTTACTTATAATGACGCACGCCAAATTGCCAAATATTATGGAGAGAGGAGAAGACATGGAAAATACACCAGTTAAAGCAACAGAGTTAATTCAATGGGACCGAGGTATATTTTTTAAAAAGGGATGAAAAATATAACTTACAGTAATTTCCAGAATACAAATTAATTTTGTGAACGCATTAATTGATTAATGGTATTAATTTTAAACTATGTCATCTCATTTTTAATATGCAGTGGTCTTATTTGAAATACATAATACATTCAGCCAAAACACTCTGATGTCAGCTACAATCACAGATGAGGTAAAAAAAACAAAGTTTGGGTTTCCTTCTGGCTGTGTTTAGATGACTTACGAAAATGTGCAGGTACGGAAGCTCTCCTATTGGTAGATCCCCAGCTGCACATTTCACTCCCCGCTTCGGCAACATACCAGGGAAAATTCATGATTGATGACCTGTGGAAAGATTAGAAGAAGGAAAAAAATATGCTACACTTGCTTCTCTACAAGCAGACCGATGAATTTCCCTTTTTAAAAAATAACGATTTTATTCTCAAAGCTGTTTGCATGTAGGCAAATTCAGCTGGTTTAAAATTCTCTCTGTGAGAACACTTAAAGGTAAATAGCTTCGTTCATGGAAAAATGACCTTTCTTGAGTAGCTGTGATGTCCAATTTTTCCCTCGTAGTTACCACATTTCTGGGCTTTTTCAGTTGTTTTAATAAATAGGTGGTATTCTTAGCCGAATTATGAAATGTGTCAGCAACATAAACCAAACCAGTTTCTATCAAATAGTGGTTTACATTACTTTCTGACTTACATAGGCTTTTTTGTTTGTTTGCGATAGAAAAAAAAATACATTATATAATTTCCTCCTACAATTTAAGGATTTAGTTTGTCTAATTTTCCAGGTGAACCAGTCTTTAATTCTCCACACCTACATTCTTTTGAATGGGGGAGGACTGCCCCCAAAGATCTGCGCTATCTTCAAGAAACAGCTTTTCTTGTCCTTTTCTTCTGTAGATGGCATGTTTTCTTTGACAGATTCTTCCTGCACTGTAGGATTCAAATCAGCACGATTGACCCACTTTAAACTCTTACAAAGGCAAAACATGTTCTTAATGACAGCCTCTTTAAAATTAGTTGTTCAGGTGGCGTTCAGATTCTCATCCATGTCAGGATTATGATGTTGTTGAAGGCCACTTAGAGTACTTATATTTACTCTGAGCTCTTTGGAAGTTGAAAACAATGCTCCTTTCTACCCAAAGGATATTAAAATACAGTTATATATTGAATGGGTACTGGCAAAGCTGGACTTATTGGAAGACATTCTTAGTGGAGTGTTGAAATGGCGGATGCGTGAGAGAGACCAGAGTGTTTGCAGGCCCTCCTCCCACGGGCAACTTCCTCCTAGAAATGATTCTCTTCCATGATATGTGAAATAATTAATGTTCACCCACCTCACTTTGGTGGAGGAGAGTTTACTTAAAGCATATTTGCCTCTATGTGGCACCTTTCAGCCAAGAATATTTATGAAGTATCATTATGAGACAAAATAGTCGATAAAAATGAAACAAGGAATAAGGAAAAAAGGGATTCCCAGAAAATTATTTGTACTGAGATTTATATCAGGAAAGTTTAGTAACAAACAAACAAAAAGAACTATCCTCAATAATAAAATTGTATTTGTAAGTTGCCACTTTTAAATTATCTAAGAAATACTAAATCAACATTTTAAAAAGTTGAGTTGGGGAGGATTAAAAAGCACTATTTTTTGCAGAAGGGTTAAATTAAGCCCAACTCAACTCAAAATTATTTCATCTGTGAGAGGACATAAAAACAAAAGTGAATTACTAGAAGTATGGAATAGTATCAAATGGCATGGAAGATAAAATGAAGTTTGAATGTTTTTCAGGTGTCGTCTTTCTCCTAAAGTTACACAACAGAATCAAGATCAAAATGCATGCAGTGTAAAGAAAATATTGCTGACATTGGATTCTTTCCTTTTTAAAGAAATAACTTTTAGTTGGGAATGAAAAATGTATGGCGATTCTAAAACAGGCCCCATAATATTCAGTTTTGTGTACATTTAAATTACTGGGAGTATTAAAATTGTTGAATGCTCATTTAAAATAGCATTCACATTAAACTGCATTCTTAAAGATTTTTTATTTATTTATTTGAGAGAGAGAGAATGAGAGAGAGCACATGAGAGGGGGGAGGGTCAGAGGGAGAGGCAGACTCCCTGCCGAGCAGGGAGCCCGATGCGGGACTCGATCCCGGGACTCCAGGATCATGACCTGAGCCGAAGGCAGTCACTTAACCAACTGAGCCACCCAGGTGCCCAAACTGCATTCTTCTACATGTAAGGAGAAGCTTATCATGCAGATCAATACATGGCATATTGGAAAATAATCCAGTTCCCTCCATTCTAAATGGACACCACTCTTCCACCTTCTCCAAAGAGAGTTATTGTTACCCTCCCTCTTCTCCACTGCCCACCAGTATTTTTCTTTCTTCCTTTCTTTCTTTTCTTTCTCTTTCTTTCTCTCTCTCCCTCCCTCCCACTATTCTGTTTCTTTCTTTCTTTCTTTCCTTCTTTCTTTCTTTCCTTCTTCCCTTTCTTTCTTTCTCTCTCTCTCTCCCTCCCTCCCTCCCACTATTCTTTCTCTTTCTTTCTTTCTTTCTTTCTTTTCTTTCTTTCTTTTTCTTTTCTTTCTTTCTCTCTTTCTTTCTTTCTTTCTTTCTTTCTTTCTTTCTTTCTTTCTTTCT
>NC_058406.1:164738558-164769047 GCF_002201575.2 Neomonachus schauinslandi
TCTTTCTTTCTTTCTTTCTTTCTTTCTTTCTTTCTTTCTTTCTTTCTTTCTTTCTTTTTTTCTTTCTCTCTCTCTCTCTTTCTTTTTACTGGGCCCTAGAAAGCACAAGGAAAATAAGTGAGTAAGGTATTTTCTCCATTGCTTCAAATAGCAACATTAAATGTTGTGACCAATGTTGTTAGGTGAGGTCCTCCCACCAAGGGCCACCTTTACATTAAGACATTGCTGCTCAGGTGCTGGTCTTAGGGAATTTTCCTGGAAGAGCTAGAAAGAGCAATGAGGTGATGCCCGCAAAGCACTTAGCATCAGGCATTGCTCCCAACAGGTACTTGGAAAATTTGAGCTATGATGATGAGGGTGGTCATGATGACGATAGGATTTTAATGATAAAATACAAACATACATGGGGCAGGGAGTACCTACTGTACGGTATCCTAATTGCAAGCAATATTTACTTATCTTTTAATAGAAAACACAACAAATTTATTCTTCAAGATTTAGTGTCACAGACTTATAAGTAGATGTAACAGGTATATTTAGCAATGAATATTTTCAATATCATTAGGTAAATGATACTTTTAAGATTTATAGAAATGTGGTTGTCTTTTAAGTTAGTGGTCAAGTATTTAATTTTGAATTTTAAGGAAAGGAAGCCAACATAAATCCACTAGTAGTGTATCAGAAATGCCGTGACAACGTATTGGAGCAAAAGCTTTAAAATTGTATGCAGTGGCTCAGGGGAAAGTACGATGTATACTTCAAGAGGAGAACTTCAGTGTTTTGTTTACCAGAACATTCGTCTCTGAAATGTGGGTGTGATATATTAACTAGTTCTACAAATTAGATTTTAAAAGCATAATCTAGCAGGTTAAAAATTCTTTTACCATCCTCAGGAAATCACAACAGTCAAGGCCTTTGTGTGTTGGAGGAATTACTGTTTTTAGTGACATTTTCTTTAGAAGTTCCCTTGGAATCAAGTTCTCTAAATCTTTCCTAAGAGGCTTCGTCATAAGGAAAAAAGTGATTGTCAAGCTGTAAAAATGAATGTTTGGGAACTACTCAGATATAAAACCGAGCAGAGCACACTTGTCTCAATAACTTTTTAAAATTTGTGATCCATGAGTCCCAGAAGTGAACACCATTCCAACTTACGATGACTCTGAAATACAGAAATGAGACTGCCCTGATCCTGTGATCTGTCCAATATTTGTTGTATCCATTTTAGTGATCTAAAATTTAATATGAAAATAATACCCTCATGAGGGGCGCCTGGGTGGCTCAGTTGGTTAAGCGACTGCCTTCGGCTCAGGTCATGATCCTGGAGTCCCTGGATCGAGTCCCGCATCGGGCTCCCTGCTCGGCAGGGAGTCTGCTTCTCCCTCTGACCCTCCTCCCTCTCATGCTCTCTGTCTCTCATTCTCTCTGTCTCAAATAAATAAATAAAATCTTTAAAAAAAAAAAAAAATAATACCCTCATGAGCTGTGTGAAGGAAAAGTAGTATAGTAATCATCTGGCTCATAGAAAATTCTGTATAAATCTGCCTATATTTCAATTATGGTAAACTCAGGTCAAACTAATTTTTCAATTAAGAATTTTCAATTTTATTTTCCTCTTGAAATTATTATTTTTTTTAATTCTAGAGAACAAGACAGATAAACAAGGAGAAAAGCACCCTATTTCTATTCTTTAGGGGGGGTAAGAAATAATTCGGCAGTCCTGAGTGTTAGTCAACATTTAAATTTCAGGTGAAAAAATACAACAATTTTTAAAACATTTGGAAATAAATATGTAAATAAATTTATAAATAAATGTTTTTCATCTTTAGTAAAATCCACACACCTGGCCTCAAATTACTGAATCAGACTAGTCAGTATGTTTTGGATAAAGTTACTAAGCTAATCCAGGGAACCGTTTCTTGAGAAACACCAGGGTGACATGGTCTTTGGCAGAAAATAACTCAAGATCCTCTAACAAAACAATATCCTAGAAAAAGGTAGCTTTGGCATCGATCTCTGATGAACTTTTAGATCCAGTTAGCATCCTTGCTGAAAAGACTACTCACAAAATAATTTCCTTTATTCTTCCAAAAGTGCCCATCTCTTTAAAACGTTTGCACTGCAATGTGACTGCTTTTTAAATGTTGTCAGCTACTTAGAATGATGGGGCACTCTTTGTTTGTCAGTTCATTAATTTATTTAAGATGTGTGTATGGTCAGATTCATGAAGGTAATAAATCTCTTTTGTAGAGACAGATAATTACTTTAACATGGCACGACACAATAACACAGAACTTAATACAAAGCAAGCTTAGCATATGCATGATAGGAAACAATAGAATGTAAGTATTAATAGAAAATAAAAAACAGTTCTCAATTACATAATCATTGAAAAGAACACATTTAGAAGTTGAGCATTTGATATTTTCTCCCTCTAACAAGCTTGCCTTATTGCTAGATACTTTCCCACATTAAAATTCCATTAATGCCACTGTATTTAGATCTCTAGGGAGCCCTTTCTCCCTTGAAAATATTTTGGGGTTTCACAAAAATCGTTTGCCTGTCTCACTGGATTGAACCTCAAAGACTCCTTTGACGCAAGTGTTATTTTGACCACGTTAACATGGTTTCCATTTTTTAACTAGATTAAAACATGCATGAACAAACTGCTCATTGAACTTTAATGTCGCTTTGTTGCTTTGATGGTTTACAGATTTCTGCTTCATAGATGGATTTCCCCCATACATTCTAAAAGTGAAATGATACATTGTAATTTGAATGATAATTTTGTTTTGATGATTTAATTGATAGCAGACAGAGGGATACGATCCCTGCTTTTCCATTTATGCTTTTTCCCCGGCTGAACAGATGAGACGAGGAGTTTCATAAACATCTGTAAATAATTAAGGGATGTTACACTGAACTTATTTCCTTTACCTTCACCCGGACTTTTCTTGAGGAACTACGTGGTAATCCTGGTTCCAGAAAAAGGGCACCTTCCACTTGTCACTCAGAAATCTTTGGCTTTTTTTTTTTTTTTTTTTGGTTTGTTTTTTTTGTCAGTTTAGGTGATGATTAAAGGTAATCTGCCCACAATAATTTTCATGACGCCAGGGAAAGTCCTCCCACACCCTTTATTGTTATCATTCCAACAGTATTTGCATCCACTAACTTCACCTTTAGCAGAGCATTCTGATGCCGTTTTTTTTTTTTTTTTTTTTTTTTTTTAACTGGGGTTTTCAAAACTACTCCAGTGTTTTTACAACTCTATTTTCAAAAACACCGGGCAAAATGCTGGAGGAAAAAAAAAAAATCAGAGCATGGTTTCTAATCTGCTTGCTTGATTCCCAAGCAATACCATATTTTCGAAGAGCAGTTTATCTTTGCATGGACATGTAAAAAAAAGTGTCAGCTGTTCAAACCTGTTCCACCTCTGTTGCATCCGAGAAGCTGTTCGTTTCCGTTTATCAGCTATTAAAAAGATTAGATTACATCCCAAATGGACTCTGACTTTCAGTGAAGAGCATCCTCAACAGAGGAAAAAAATTAATTCAGCTACCGAAACGTCTCTGTCGGCTTCACTCCTAACAGGACCTTACAGCCTCGTAGGAGGAAAAATTCTATCGGCAAAGTGAAAAACAAATCAAAACACTTTCATTGACTGCCGTTTGGTTATCCTAACACATACAAGGTCAAAGTGTGAGCAGCTACTCTATATTTATTTTGACCTTGACCTGCTGCCTTGAGTTTTCAATGTTGTTTTCTATTTATAGAAAGTTGAAGCCTCGGGAAATCTTATGGCATTCGCTAGATAAACTGTTTTTCTCTCTAAGCCCACCTTCTAAATTCCTCCCTCCACTGTTCTCCCCCCAAGCGAGCAAAGTTTATATTGTTGGTAGTGGCTAGACTTTTCCACTGAAAAGTTCAGGAATATTGGAGGGATTTCTTTTTTAATTACTGAGATTTATTGGAGGTAGAAACAGTTGGGATGAAATCTTAGATGTTTCTAAGTTTTCCGAGAAGTATGGTTTTGAGTTTTGACACTTGGATTGAAATATAGTTTCCAGATAGACTGGTGCACAGCAGTAGTCAGCTGGAAGAAGTTTCAGAAACTGAACAAACGCATGTATCCAGTATTCTGGTGGAGAAATGGGAGCACGCCAATGCGTGACAAGTACCTCTCATGCTCCTCCCTTCCCCCCACCAAGGGCAGCCACTATCCTCAACTTTATTCCACCTTTTTACAGAACTTAGTGAATTATTATAAAGTGAACGCCTACATTATATCCACCACCCAGGTCGGGAAACTAAACTTTGCGAGCCACCCAAAAGCCCTTCCATGGGCCTCCGGGCTAACTGCGGCCATGCCCTCCCTTCAGATGGAACTTCCGTCCTCATTTTCATATAAGCGTTTCCTTGCTTTCATTTTTATAGTTTTGTCACACCTTATATATTGTAAACTATGTTTAATCTCAATAGGTCGGATGGCTCTCAGGGCGCTTTCAAACAACTGTACAGAATATAATTGATAATGTGATCAACATATTGATTTATATGCACTTGCTCTTGCCACACTTCGACCTTTACCGTGCCTGCACAAAACCTTGGTATTATGAAGCTTGCAGGAGAGACAAGTTAAAGTGGGTTAGTCAGTGGTCATGAGAAAGAAACAAATCAGTAACTAGCGCCTTAACTCCCCTTCTGAAGAGGCCCAGGAGTGAACCAGCAGGGAGCAAAAATTAGCTCCGTACCTTCACTTAACTGTGTTCTCCCCGCAGGCCAGATTTGTGATTCCTGACAGATGGATTTGCATTTTGCCTGTTTGTAGCTTACCTAGTGTATGAATGAACAGAGGACTCCAGTCTCCAGCCCTGACAGTCCCTTTTTCCTTGCAAAGTGCATTTATTCATCACCTCGTTAACATGAAGAAAATGAACAAAATATAAACAAGCAGGATGGGAGGACAGTAGGGGTGGTCTACTATTAAATTCTAAGCTAGAAGTAGAGATGGCCCCAGGAGCAGATAGATGATAAGACCCCATGGCCATTGCAAGTCTTTCTTTCCTTTATTATTAGTATTTCATTCAAATATGGGCCCAAGACACAGGGGTGGGGTGTGTAGGTGGAAAGTGAAGAATAAAACACACACACACACACACACACACACACACCCCCAGAGAAAAAACAACCCTCCCCATCAAGAGTGCTTGTTGCATACAGTATTTCTTTTGGCAAAGTTTAGACATGTCTTTCTAGTTAACAAATGTATTCTGCTGTCAGCTCCTTTTAAGAATTATACTCCATGCTTCATGCCAAATAACCTCTTTAAATATTAATAAATAACTCAAGGTATCTTGGAGAGTCTGTGCTTGAGGAGTTATGCTAATACTTTGAATAGAAATGACAGAGGGAATCCCCCCTTAGATAGCTGCTCCCAGGAGCAACCTCCCCCGAATTCTGCCTCCAAACTGGTGCACTCCCATAAAAGAGGGGAATGAAAAGGAAGTCGATTTATTTGATTTCTATGAGCTATATGGTGCACAGACCCACTGTGAACTCCTCCCACACTGTGTGGTTTCATTGTCAAGATTCTCCATTGTTAATCCAAACCAGGCCATCCTGATCCTGCCATGTAACTGACATCACAACATTTGCTGCTTAGATAAACAAGAATAAAGAGTCCTAAGTAGATGACTAGAAGAACTCACTGAATCTTCTTCTGCTATCTGTGCCCATGTGGTGGGAACTTGAAGGAATCCTTTGATTAATCCTGTTGCCATGGGGTGAGTCTTGTGTTTTATGTGCCACCATCATAAACTGTGTGTATGTGTGTGTTTTCTCAGATTTATCCCAGTCAGCTGATTTTATTTTTAGTCCATCTTTCAGGGGCCTTTGATATGCATACACCAAGGCAAAAATGATTTTTCTCTTGGTTATCTTTAAAATATTAAAAATTATCCCTTCTGGAAATCACCCTTCTCACATGGACTTTGTCCAAGAGATACAACTTCAGAGTTGAGTTATTCATCAACTCAACTTTGTGACATCAGCAAAGGCTGAGATAATTTACAGAAGAGTGTGAGGTTAAAGGAGGCTGGTCCTATGAGGTAACCTGTGTCTCAGCCTTCCTCACAAGGGGAATTTAAGAGGACATTGACTCTTTGGGGCGCCTGGGTGGCTCAGTCATTGGGCGTCTGCCTTCGGCTCAGGTCATGATTCCAGGGTCCCGGGATCGAGCCCCGCATCGGGTTCCCTGCTCAGCGGGGAGTCTGCTTCTCCCTCTCCCACTCCCTCCTGCTTATGTTCCCTCTCTTGCTGTGTCTGTCAAATAAAAAATATATATATATATTTAAAAAAAAAGAGGATATTGACTCTAGCTCTTGGCTTCTTCCAACACAATCTCAAACGAGAGTCTTCTAGCTATACCCACCCTGCTTATCTCAAGTAGACTTAAATATCTAAATTCATTACTATTTAGTTGCACCATTCTTTCATTATGAGATTAATATGTTGTTAAAATAAAGCAGATCACTTATTTAAGGGTTTCCAATCTTGTTTTGTTCAGACTTGGGGGTATAGGCCATAGAAAATATCACAAAAGATAATGAGAAAATTATTATTCTATAATGCAAAAAGTATACATAATAAGTTAATATTTGAATAATGTGTGTCTGTGTGTAGACACCCACATATGTTGTACATACATATATATACATACATTTATATATATACACAGTCATTATTTGAGCTACTTATGTTCTATCAAGTTGCTGTTAACACTGAATTAGAGAATATTGAAACATTGTTCATAGGGGAAATATAGGGTTAGATTTCTCTGAACCCCTGGTCACAATAGCTTCATCAGCTGATCAATACATAATCTTGTGGTATGTGTATTTCTGTTTAAAGACACCTTATTCAATATATATTGTTGAGTCATTGATATTGAACTCATGGCCAACAGCACTGTAACTCATGCCTAAATGAATCTTATGTTACACAAGTAATTTCTCCATAAGGCACACCATAGCCTTCTTGCCCTAAGGAACAGTAGACAGCACTTTAGCCCTACTCTTGGGGCCATTTTAAATAGTGAAATCACCAACAAAAAGCACAAAAATGTGAAAAATGTGAGTTTAAGTATATTGTGTAAGGGACATTTGTTTATGAGAGCTGAAATGAGAAGACAGAACACTGCCTTGCTTATAACTCAGCTGAGAACACGTGGCTCCAGGGATTCAAATTTTTTTGTTGCTCTCTGCATGTTGGTGAATGACTATAAATTGCTATGAGTATTGATTTGGGGGTTGCAGGTTATTATTATTGAGTAGGCCAATTTGTGAACATGGAATCCACAAATAATGAGGAATGAATACATAGTATAGTGATTATATATCACAGTCATATATATATATAATATATATAGATCTCACATTCATATTGAAGCACCATAATTGGCTGAATTATCCCTTCATTGTTAAGCATTTAGGTGTTTATAAAATTTAGTATTGTAAATAAAGCTTCAGTGAATACATTTGTGCATAAAAGTATATGTCCACATTTAAAATTATTTCCTTTAATAGAATTTCTCAGAGTGTCATAGGTATGAAATCAAAAGGTAGGACAATTTCAAGGCATTTGTAATAAACTATTTAAAGACTTGGCTAAAAGTACACTCCCACTAGTAATGGGTAAGTTTCATTTTTCCAAAAGGGTGAGAAGCTCTTCATGATCCAGCCCTTGATTATCTCTCTGGAACTTACCTCTCTCACCACCACTAGGATAACCCTACTAGGCAACTGTGCTAAACTACTCACAGGCCCAACAATATCCCATATGCTCTTGGCCTCCGTCTTTGTCTCCTTTACCTTTACTGCTTTCCCCTGGGCTAGTACGTCCTTATCGTTCTCATTTCATATTAGAAGCTGCTCCTCCAGCATGCCTTCCTTGATAGTCACCAAGTCTGAATCAGGGGCTTCTCCCGTTTGTTCCTACACATCCTCTCCTTCTCTCCTACATAGCACTTACCTCAGTGCCCTGAACTAGCCTGTTCACTCCTCGGTCTCCTCAACTAAATTTTAAGCTCTTTGAAGACAAGATTCTGTGTTATTTATCTTGTATATCCAACCCCCTAGCACTGTACTTCACATAATAAAGATTTGTTGAAGGGATGAGTCAATGAACAATGTATGAATGAATTGTGTAGTTTCTCACCAAATCCCTATTGTGAAAATGAGTGGAGAGGATGGAGTGACACCCCATGGTCAGTGTCGAGGGTGAAGCGTAATGATTAGGTTCTATCTGCTCACTTTCTTTCTCCCTGATATTCAGTGTAGGGCAGAATTCAAGATCACAGACCTGGCACTCAACATGGGTTGAAATCCTAGTGCAGCCGCTTATCAACTCCACAGCTTTGAATAAGTCATTTTACTTTTCTGATCTTCAGTTTCTTCATCTTTAAAATTGGAATTATAGGGCGCCTGGGTGGCTCAGTTGGTTAAGCGACTGCCTTCGGCTCAGGTCATGATCCTGGAGTCCCGGGATCGAGTCCCGCATGGGGCTCCCTGCTCGGCAGGGAGTCTGCTTCTCCCTCTGACCCTCCTCCCTCTCATGCTCTCTGTCTCTCATTCTCTCTGTCTCAAATAAATAAATAAAATCTTTAAAAATAAATAAATAAAATAAAATTGGAATTATAACACCTACCTCTAAGTACCATTGTGATGAATAAAGGAAAGAATATACATAAAATGTTTTACATCCACATAAAGTCTCAATATGCACCTGGGCATTATAAATCACCTCAATCCAGTCTGAACTCTGCTATCAGATTAAACTTTCAAGACCCGTTCCTGGATAGTTCATCCCTATGTTCAAAAATGCCGTTTCAGCTTCAACTGGTCCTGCTGTGTCCTCTTCAAAATGTCCTTACTCCTAGGACACTTGAGCCCATCCTCTCTCCTTGTATCTCCCACCAAACTGAATGTGGTGCCTTGTGTTCACCTTCCCCTGGTCTTACTCCCTACTGACAACTCTTATGTGGTTTCTTCACCATCATGTTCTCAGCTCCTTGCACAATGCATGGCCAATAATATGCTCACAATGGATTTCAAATGAGTAAGCAAATGGATTCTTCCTTCTTTATTTTCTTTATCACAATCCTTTGAGGCCCATGTCAAATGCCACTATGATAACCCTATCTGACGGTCAAACCAAACTACTTGCATCAATATCTTGCACCCTCTCTGTCTTCCTGTAAAACTTTTGGAATTTGACACAGTTAAATTTGATTCCTTCTGCCTTTGAATCCCATGGCATTTTATTTTATTTTATTTTTATTTTTTCCCATGGCATTTTATTTATACCCCCATATGCACCTGCCTTTTTACCTTGAATTATATTTATTTGTTTATCTATATCATCTACTTTTCAGAATGTGTGTTGTTCCAAGGAGTACATCTTATGTTTTAGTAGTTTCTGTATCTGCCAACTACGATGTCTCACACGTAGTCACTAATCCGTTGATACTTGTTGGGTTGAATCTACTGAACTGGTGTTAAGATTAACTTCTTATTTAATACCACAGAGCAATACCCACATAATATCCTGTAGTTAGATATTGTTAACTCCGTTTTACAAATTAAGACACAGAGAAAGAAAGAAATTGTGTAACATGGGACTTTTGAAATAAACTAAAGAAAACTTGCCTCTGCAGTTTCCACAGCCAGAGGGGGGTACATACATGGATCCAGTTAGTCTGCATCTCAATTTCTCATGCCTGCACATATTAATATTTACATATTTCATATTTCCCCCAACCTTCCTGCTACTTCATTATCCAGACAGTTGTGACCTTCTATCTATGTTCTTAAAACCTTAATTTTCAAAATTCTCAACAGTCTATTTTGTGTGGTCTGAGATAAAGGCAGCCAAAGGATAACATGGTCTTTATTAACAGCCTTCCTAAACTTACTAAAAATAATGTTAGTAATCATAGTAATGCCTTTTCCTTGTACACTACTTTATAGTGTACATATATCCTATAATTTGATCCTTACAACCACGCAATGAGGCATTTAAGGCAGGTGCTATTATCCCTGCTTTGCAGATGAGGAAGCTGAGACAATTACATGTAAGGTTAATTGATACTCAAGGTAATTCACTTAGTAAGTGGCAGAGACATGAGTCAAGTCGAAGTAGTCTAACTTGAATTTCTTTCCATTCCATCCAGTATTTCCTAGGAATACTCAAGAGCAACAGTGAGAAGAGAAAGATAAGAAGGAGTGGAGGAAAAGACAGGAAGAGTATGACAAGAGTGAGCGGAATCGATTACTTTAGGAATATTGTAATTTGTTTCAGTTATATTTTACTGTATTTTTATGGAAAAACTTTGTGTTAGATTGAGAGACACAAATATAGAGATTAGTAAATATTTTAGGAA
This sequence comes from Neomonachus schauinslandi, assembly GCF_002201575.2. NCBI lineage: Eukaryota > Metazoa > Chordata > Mammalia > Carnivora > Phocidae > Neomonachus > Neomonachus schauinslandi. The sequence continues at coordinate 164,748,994 of NC_058406.1, forward strand.
AGGAGCCTCCAGAAACCATTGCTTTGAATGTCCAGGACCAATTGCTTGCTGTCTACTTTCACTTTTACCACAAATAATTTTTTTCCATGGAATATTGTAATTTAGGAATGTTCCAGAATGCCTGTGTGTGGCAGGGAAAGTTCAGTTTTGAAAATGATGTTCCACACACACCAATGAACACTGTAGAAATTTCATTCAAATTTGTTGAGGAAAACATGCATTCTCAAATCTGAAATCTGAAAACTGAAATCTATAAAATCAATATGCAGGATCAATTTGAGGATCTTATGTACAAGACTCAAAAATGCAATAGAACTCAGGTTTACATTTGTCATTTTTAAAGGTTAAAAACATGTGAACAAAATAGTACACACTGCTTCTTGCTCAAAATTGTTCTTTATCATTAAATCTTCAAATTTGGTATGGAATGGAATCCCCATCCCACCCCGCAGTAAGTGAGTATACCATCTTTCCCTAAAATGAAAATAATATATATATTTTTTTGCTGTAAAAATAACTCAAGCACAATAGAAAATACAGAGAAGTTTGAACAAAATCACCTCCAATCTCATTGCCCTATGACACGAATGTATAAAGACAGAAAAATCGCCCCCACCTTTTTTCTTAAAACAAAAATCAGATCCTCCCATACACACTGTGTTGTGCTACCTCCCCCTTCCTCTGGCTCTCTAGCATCCTTCAGGGAATGAAGCTGAATGTCTGGCACCTGCATTCCTTCAGCTCTTTATATATTGAGTCAAAAACAGTGGAGCCCAAAGGAAACCACATGTGTTGAATCTCTGACATGTGAATTAAACCCAAAGTGGGTTGTTAGGAATATGGCTATTTGCTGATGACAAAATTGCTGGGGATTAAACTTAAAAGCACTAAGAAAGCTGATAAATATAAACTCTCATGACAGATACTCTGAAATGTCAATAAAAAATTTCCCAGAGAAACAAAAAGGATACTCTCTTAGAACATATTAGAAAGAAAATAAATTTTAATTCCTGGGTTTTTATTTTTTATTTTTTTTCATGTCAAAAGAACCCGAAATGCCACCTCAGGTGAACTCTCATCAAAATATATAGAACTACAACCTCATTTAATACATACATCTATAAATATAAAGGCTTGTCCAATTTGTTTGAAATTTGTATAGTTCATATTAATTCATTATGCTCAAGAAAACCAGTATTTTTTAAAATGTTCCTTTTAAAGCTTTAAATATATTCAGGTTACTGTAATAACTCTCGTGACATGCTGAAGAAGGTGAAGAGGAAGACTATAGCCTAGGAGAATATCTTAATATCAGCAGGGTTATCAAAATGCCTTTTGCTCACTAGCTGCCACAGTAAGATAAAATCAAAGTGTGTCCAAGACAAAGTCTCTCAAGGCATTTAAATTAATTTGGGAATTTTAATTATAGTCTGTAAAGCTTCACCCATTTATCATAAAAATAAAGAGAAATTCTAGTTAATTAGTGAATATTTTAAATTAAGTTGTCTTAATGATATGTAATCATTGCTCTTAAGCATGAGGCATTTTCTAGTATGATACTAAAAGTATTAAAAGGAAATTACAAAAATATCTCATACACACAGCAAAGGTGTTCCTAAAACAAACAACAATAAAAGCAAATAAACCAACAAAATATGCTTAATTACCAGAAATTTTGCTAAAACAAATGCGAAAACAAGTGAAAATGAATGTTAAATTAGTAGGAGAGATCCTTATTTAATGAAAATCGCTAATATAATACTTCACTAAAAAGAACTTTCTGATTTCTTTCCTTTGGATGGTTAAATTTGAACTAAAAATTATATTAAGGTAAGAGATATACATATAAAATGTGTAAATATTTGGAACAACTTTTATTTTATTTATTTATTTATTTATTTTTTTAAGATTTTATTTATTTATTTGAGAGAGAGAATGAGATAGAGAGCATGAGAGGGAGGAGGGTCAGAGGGAGAAGCAGACTCGCTGCCGAGCAGGGAGCCTGATGTGGGACTCGATCCCGGGACTCCAGAATCATGACCTGAGCCGAAGGCAGTCGCTTAACCAACTGAGCCACCCAGGCGCCCTGGAACAACTTTTAAATAATTAATTATAATTAAAGTAATAACTGAATTATGGTGCGTCCAAATTATCTCCAATTTTGAATTACTAAACGTCTATGACATTTGTCCCAGCTATTGCTAAACATTTTAACAGATGGGCTATTTTGTCACCCTTAAGAGGAAAGAACAATATCTTCCTTTGCCTTAAGGTCCAATCTTTTAAGGCCAAATTCCTGGATCTCTATGAAGTGGCCGGGATGGGGCAAAGCCAACTCCAGAAGAAACAGATCCTGAAACTCTTCTCTGAATAAGCTAATATGTACCTGGGTTATTGGGCCAGGGTCAAAAAGGCTCAGATTCCTGACTGGGAAAGTATTTCTTCTTTGTCACATATAGTTGCTCTGTACCAGCCAAATGACGCATATATAAAGTAAAATTTAAAAAAAATTAAAAACAAAAAACAAAGTAAAACAGTATTTTTCTTAGTGCCATTTTTAAAGTGAATACCTGAAAATGTGTTCAAGTATGAATTTTGTCTAAAATTCTTAAAACAAATTTTGTAAAATCATTTAGACAATAACATCAAATTTTCCTTAACCTCCAAGTGTCTGCATCTAACCCAGTCAGCACTTCTGTGTTCTACTCCGTTTGGAGGTTAATTACATGCCCATTTCCCACACTGGCTAGTTAGCTTGAAGGGTAAGGTTCATGCCTTGACATCTCTGTAGTTCTCAGAGGACTCAGTGCAATTTCTCCTATATACCACATACCTGAATTGACCTCTCAGCAGAGTTCAACACTGTGGATCAATTTTCTCTTCCAAACTCTCTTCTCTCTTGGTTTTCTTTCTATGACCCAGACTACCTTTTCTCAGTTTCCTCTTGATTTCTCTTCTTTCTGACCCTTAGGTAGTGGAGTTTCTCAGAGCTCTGTCCAGTAACTTCTAGCCTGCTCACTCTATGCACATTCTTGTTAGGCAATCTCAGATACTCACATGGCTTCAATTATCATCCATAAAAGCAAATCTGAAATTTATATCTCCAGCTCAGACCTCTTTTCTGAGTCTCAGATCATGTTTTCAGTACTTACTTGTCATCAACAATTGAGTGTCTCACAGGCACCTTCAAAGCAGCTCAAAGTGAATTCACCTGACTTTCCCTGAATTTGTCTTCCTCATCCAGCTTCCTCAAAAAATCCACCATCCACCGAGGTGCCTAAGCCAGAAATCTAGGACACTATGTCTATCCCCATATCTAAGGTAATATTGTCAGATCCCACTGCTCCCACTGAGTCTATATTCTAATTATCTAGACTCTATCCCATCTCTCAGTCTTCACAGCCATGTCCCCGGTCTAAGCTATTGCTTAGACTTCTGCAATCACTCAGAATAGTCTCCCGGTTTCCACTCTTGCCTCCCTTCCCATCACCCTCCACACTCATCCTGAGATTGACTTTCTCAGAAACTCCCACTGAACACCTTTCTCTGGCTTCCTGTTGTACTGGAATAAAATAGAAAGTCAATATCAGTCCTGCACTACCAACCTCTTGACTAGCTCTTGGAGACCTCGTCTTACGCTGCCCCTCACTCTGCTCTATGTTCTGGATGCTCCACCGTCTCTCAGGATTCAGGATGTGTAACCATTATTGGTTTCTTGTCTAGAATGCTCTCTCTCTTCTCTCTTTTACTCTCCCAACCTAACATTAATTCTTACTTTTTTACTTCTCAGCTTACATGTCACTTCCTTACAAGAATCTTTTGTCTTTGCTTTCCAGGTCAGGTACACCTATTGTAAACTCTCAGTTAAATTTTCCCTTGCCTTTTAGGACATTCATCACAGGAACACTTATCTGACATTGGTGACTCTCCCACGGTAGACTTGTCAGCTACAGCTCCATGTAGGCAGAGGCCAGCTAGGTCTTCTTCGCTGACACATTCTGGGTACCCAGCACAATGCCTGATATGTAGTAGGTACTCAAAAAGTATTTGCAGGACAAACAAAGGAACAAATCCATGAACAGAAGCTGCTCAACAAATGTTTATTGGATGAACAGTTGTGCATCTCACTAAGTATTAGGCAACTCAGTTTTTAAATGTATTGCCAATATAGTTTTGGAAGAACCAAGGAAATGATCAGTTATATTCTATTCTTATTCTTGTTTCTACAAAGGATTAAAGGTGACTACTTCAGTAATATTAATTCCAGATTCCATAACATAACTCATATGCTTAAGAGAAAGTGGAATTTTTTTTAACAAATGCTAAGATAGTCTAACTTGCTCGTTACTGGTGGACAAATACTTGCAAAGAAGAGATTTATTATTGCAAAAATGGCTTCATTATCTTCAACAGTTCAGATGAAAGAAATCATCTGTTCAGATTTTAAAAGGCACATTAGAAACATACATTTAGTTCTAATCTAAATACATTAAGAGGAATTGCTTTAAGTAACTCAGGAAAAAAAGATTTGGTTTACTTCCTTGCTTTTGCTGAAATGTTAAATATTAGAGTTCCAGAAAATAACATATTTCTGTATTTTATAGTATATGTCCATGTATGTATAAATATAACCTATTACATTTATCAACTAAAAATTTAGTGTGGCAGAGAAAAATTATATGAACTGATTTGTCTATGAATTTTTTTCATCTTTACTTTAAAGGGTTAGAATATAGCTGTTTTTTCAGATAATAAACATACATGTAACTCCCAAATAATAGAATTCTTATTCAGTAAGAAGACCAGGTTAGCTCATTTATTTCTCAAATGAGAAAAGAGATAATGTGATCAGCCTGTGTTTTAGTAAATAACATTTCTCAACTACTACACAGAATTTTCACACTTTCTGAAATCATGGAAACTTTTTATTTAAAAATTGTTGAACCTGACTCATGTAAGGTCTAAATATTTTTAAGGTAAATAGAAATCAAGCTAAATTTATCTCTTTGGTAGCTAAAGGTCTATATTGGGAAGTGTGCTCTATAATAGGAAAGCATCAGAATAGGAAGGTGAGAGTTTAGAGAGTTTTATTGGAAAAAAAAAAACCCTCACTTTTAATATTTATATTTTCCATTTATATTTTCTTCACAGGAATTTGAAGCACTTAGAATGTGTTTTTGGGTGTGGCCCCTGATTACATTTGGGGACAATCTTTTTCTTCTGAGATGAAGAGTAGGGCATACCTTCAAAAAACCTGGAGTCATAAATAATAACCACACATAAACTTTAAAACAAAAAAACAGTAAGCCCACCCCCACCCCCAACATGATAAGGCCGGTTCCATTTGTGAAAATTGGGCACTAGTATATTTTCAAGGCAGTTTAAGAACAAAAGGTCAGTTCAAAAGCTTTGGCGTGAAGATTAATACTTGTATCACTACAAAATGCCAGGTAGTGTCCAGTGGCAGGATTCAGACTGAAAGCCATGCAAATTTCTACAGGTGCTTAATATTTAAAGCCACTCACTTGAGCGAAATATCAATACTACCGAACACTGGCTGATTTTCAGTTATATTTTTATACAATATATTCAAATAAATACTGCTGTATATTGAACTCAATTCCTCTTCCTTCCAACCCGAGGTAATAAATCAAGAAAAGTATTTCAGTTCACTTATTGGAAACTATTTCAACTCCTACTCACCAACAGATTAGAACAGGTTAAACAGGTATTTTATAGAAGTATTAAAATGATAAAGCCAAATATCAATCAGTTTAACTGCCAAAACCATAATGTAGCTTCACATAAGGATTGGGGAAAGGCGTATTAGTCATGGAAGGAGATGGGGCAGCTTTGTGGGCATGACTCAGAAGGTATTACATGCCTACATCACCATGTACATACAGGTTGTATTTTAGAAGCAAATCTTTCCTTTGATGATCATTTATTTATGTAGCACATTTCCTTTCATAGGCTTTCAAGGAGGAGTTTCTGACACAGGGATCAGATCATTTGCCTCTGGTGGAAATACACACTAGTTCTGCATCGGGAGCCACCGTCTGCCTTTAGGGTCTTGTCACTGAAAGATCTCAGCTGAGTCATAAAAGCAGAGCAGTTCCTAGGTATAATCCACCTTAGTGGTAATCTGATCCAAATCCCTCACTTTATAGATGAATCCGTGAGGACCAGAGAGGCTCAGTGAGTGGATTCAGGCCATGTAAAGTGCTGCTTAACAGGAACAGAACTTGAACGCTGGGCTCCTGATTCCCCAAACAGGTCTCTGTGCCTTTAACCTTTGTCTCTAGACTTATTTTCCTGACTTTCACGTTTCAAAGAATCAATTTTAAAGTACAGAATCAGTATACACTTGCCAAAATTTATTTTGCCAGAGGAGACATTAAAAACATACCCATCAGCCATTTATCATTACTGTCATTTAATAGAAATAATAGCATTCTGACACACAAAAAGGGAGGATTCTAAATGAAATAAATTTGACTTTATGGAAGTCTCACTTTGCGGGCTTTGTTGTAGGCCAGGAAACACTTCATCAGACATCAGTGTCCACGCTAACTATTGTGTCCTCATTTGCAAGATCTCTGTCTCCAAGGCACACACAAGGAGAGAATTTGCTCAGGAGAATAAACTTAAATGCGAGGTGAAAATGATTGTAAAATTTTCTTCACTTCCTTCTCTTTCTCCTTCTTCCAACTTTGATGAACTTATCTCAGTGATAGTACATTCTTCCTTCGGAATGAGAACACCTTTCCTGGTTTAAGTGGCTTTGTGAAAAGTGAGGGCACACTCCGGCAGCCACCAAACCCATGTGGTTATTAAGTAATTCCAATGCGGCTAGTCCAAATTGAGATGTGCTGAGGAGGTAAAATAGATACCAGATTTCATGCAAAATGGAACATAAAATATACATAAATCATGTTTATATTGATTACTTGTTGAAATAATGATAATTTGGTTATATCAGATGAAATGAAATGTATTACTATCGTGAATCTTGCATGCTTGTTTTTCCTTTTTAAATGTGGGTACAGGAAAATTTAAAATTACATAGGCAGCTCACATTCTGGCTCTCATTCAGCTTCTGTTGGACAGCACTGGTTTTTACAGAACAAGCTCTGTGGCTGAAGTACTCAGGTGCCCCCACGTCGCCCCCTCCCAGCGCTCCCCCATTGCTGTCCTCAGAGGTCACACATGGCTTAGCCTCATTTCTCGCAGAATGACTGCAACCTCACAGCAGAGTGTGCTTCCCAGATCGCGTGATGAGGGTTCAGGAGGCATGACTCCTAGAACGATGATTCCTCCTCAGTGGATTATTTTAGGTAAGTGTAAATTCGGCCTCTTCTCTAAGATCTAAAGGGATAGAGCAGAGAGCAGTACTAGGTTCTCTGAAATTCCAGGAGCATCTAAATAAATTCAGGTGCTTAGCCATCTAGGCTTCTAAAGTAGATTCTGTCTACCCTGTGGAATACAAATAGGAAGCCGTACCACTATCCTGGAAGCCTTTATTACACTGTCCACATTAGTAAACAGAGCACACAGGCTGAAACATTCTGAAAAAGCAAATAGAAAAAGAATGTGAATCCAAAAACATTTGGAATGCTTCACAACATTCAATCTTTTTCTTCCATTTTCCTAGATTAAAGACATTGTCTGTGACAGCAAATTGAGGGATTTCCCCTGTAATTTGAGAGTGACCACAGAAACTGTTGTTTTCTCTAAATCTTGATAAACTCAACCTTTTTTCAATTAGTGGAACCTCCTGACGTTAATGTATAACAGTAGATTACTATTTTCTCAACATATAATTCCACTGGGTGGTTGGGTCATAGGCTGTAGTTTTATAGGTGGAATGGCTGGTCTGGGGCATCACAGAATTGTTCAGCAATTGATAATAACTGTACCCTACCTTCCAGGTATACTGCAGCTGAATACAAGTGAGACTGTTTGAATGCATTGTTTAAAATGTCTCTGGTGACTCACCGGTCCATGGCCTCTGTCCAGTTAAACTGGTAATCTCCAAGTTGGCAAGGCCATGTTTTTGTATTATTTTCTGAAAGGCTTCATAGACATAGCTATTGTCATGAGTTTTACATAAGGGGGAGAAAGTCCAGGCCGTCATCATTCCACACCTGGATTACTATAATAGCCTGTTCGTTGGTTTCTCTTCTGTCACATCACAAACTTAGTCCATCCTGTATATGGCTGCCAGATGAGTTTTCTGATATGTATCTTTTTCATCATATGAAAACCTACAGCATACCACAACCTACTAGCACATCTGGTGTAATCTCTATCTGACACCAGAGTCTTTCAGTCTTTCATATATAAACTCTTTACTCATATCTAATCTTATTTCCTATAACTTGTTTTAGTCACCCTTTATGATCTTGAACATTCTACCTCCATGTGTCTGTTCTTGCATTTCCCACTACCAGACTTGCCATCATTGGCTATCCATGTTCTAGTAATTTTTCAGGGTCCTTCTTTCATGACTCTTCAGTCTCTCAAAGATCTCTTTATTCTCAAAATGAGCTTACCACTAAATTACATACACCCTTGACTTCTTCCCTCTTTGTTCCCCATCTGTTAGTCTTTCCTCCCCAATTAGATTGTAAATTCCTTGATATTGCACATCAAACCCAGTAAAGATCTAGACCCATATATAATGTCATGTTTAAGAGGAACGATGTGTGTTCCCATAAACTTGCTTTGAAGATTCCAGCCCTAAAACTTATCTAAACTCTGTAAGGTACAGTTTTGTTGTCTGTAAAATAGTGATAACAGGACCTACTTCATGGTTGCTGTTGGGTTACATAGATGTCCAGAACAGGTTTCCTATCTTTGTCCAAGAGAAGTTTTTGATACAGGAAGATGAAGGGAGTGTATGAGGATACTGGATTAATAGTATGGAATAAAATGAGTGTACTATAGACAGGGAAATGGGTATAGAGACAAAAGTGAAGGGTGTGGGTAACAAATGTGGGTAACAAACTCATTTTGCATAGGGCTAGCTTTCATTATACCTATTTCATTATATTTCTATTTAGTGTAGGTCACTGGCATTTAGCTCTTTCATGTAGCTCTTAGAAATGTAATACAGGGAGTGGTTATAATACGGAAATCACAAATGTACTTGAAAAGGACAAATTTTTTAAAAAATGATTCCAATGTTTACACAGGCACTTGAGACTGGATAAAATTTTCAGTGGTGATACTTAGATTAAACAAGTGCTGTAATTTAACAATTTAGGCAGAATGAAGATGACATGATCCAAAAAACAATGTGATACATCAACAAGCAGCTCTAGTGACAAAGACACTGATGTCAAAGTGCTAGGAACATTAAGGAAAAAAAAATTGCTTCGATATTTGAATGGTGTAAAAGCAGCACTGTTGAATTAATATTTTAAATACCTTTTGTCATCTGGTCAACAAATATATATTGGAAATAGCTGGTAACTAGTTCATTATCATCCTAAAATTATATTAATTCAAGTAGGTCAAAACACATTATTCTTTTTTTTTTTCTCATGTTTCCTTTTTATCTTCTTATTTCGAAAATGGGGGAATCACCTTACAGTTTTGGTCACATATACTGGGGCAGGCACGGAAGTTGCTCCCTTCTCGATGCTCTCTCAACGGTGAGTCAAGTCCATTGTATCAGAACTATTTGTTTTCTTGCCTGTCTTCCTCCTAGACTGTGAATGCCTTCAACACAGGGTCAGCTCTTTGCCCTCTTTCTGTCCTGAACATTTTAAGCCAAAGCCTGGGTCAGATACTTTTTCACAGAAAGGGGAAATAAGTGAAATCTTAAAGAAATGGTTCATTAAAACTAGTACTATATTACAAATTTTGGCCTTTATCTTAATATTTTGTTAAATGTTGTAAATAATTGTACAGCCTAAAATCAAGGAAGCCTAACTTTTATCATGATCATTTGCAGTATGTGCTCAGAACAGTTTGCTGAATGAATAATGAATGCATGAGTGCGTGAATGATATCCTTTCTAGATCCTTAATTATAAAACTTCACTTTTTTCATATTTTAACATTTCAGAAACCAGGGTGTATCTTACAGTCTATCTAATAAAATAGCATTGTCTCATAATTTTTTTGTTGAATGAGCTTTGGTAGTTTGTGTCTTTTTTTGTCTATGTGTTTCAAGTTTTTATTTAAATTCTAGTTAGTTAAAATATAGTGTAATATTGGTTTCAGGAGTAGAATTGAGTGATTCATTACTTACATAGAACACCCAGTGCTCATCAGCTATTACTCAGCCATCAAAAAGAATGATATCTTGCCATTCGCAGTGACGTGGATAGAGCTGGAATGTATCATGCTAGGTGAAATAAGTCAGTCAGAGAAAGACAAATATCATATGATGTCACTCAGATGTGGCATTTAAGAAAAAAAAAACAGATGAAAAAGGGGGGAAAAAGGGGATGGCAAACCATAAGAGACTCTTAACTATAGAGAACAAACTGAGGGTTGGTGGAGGGGAGGTGGGCAGGGCATGGGCTAAATGGGTGATGGGCATTAAAGAGGGCACTTGTGATGAATGCTGTCTCATAATTTAAGTGGCAAAAGCTACAACCTGTTCATCACTTCCTATGGATGAGACACAACAGCCTTGTTAAGTAGGTCTTATGAGCATTGTTTGATAGATGAGCTCCCTGAGGCACGGAGATGATGAGGAACTTGTCTTAATGTCACAACCAGCACCGCATGTTCTGCCTTTTGGATGAAAGATTGACTTTTGAGAGAGTAGTGAAGAAATGATGAGACGTTTTATTTCAAGTTCTACAGGTTTTATGCTATGGTTTAAAATGCATCATGTAGAGTACTTATTAATCACAATAACTGAGTTTGTTACAATTCGACCATAGTCCCAGTTATACTTAACAACTCCAAGTAAGATATTCAAGCCATTTGTATCACTTGTTAAAAATATGTACTTCAAGGAATGCCTGGGTGGCTCAGGCGGTTAGGCGTCTGCCTTTGGCTCAGGTCATGATTCCGGGGTGCTGGGATACAGCACCACTTTGGGCTCCCTCTCAGCGGGGAGCCTGCTTCTCCCTCTGTCTGCTGCTTCCCCTGCTTGTGCTCTCTCTCTCTAGCAAATAAATAAATAAAGCCTAAAAAAAAAGTGCTTCTAAATTTTATTTTCATCAGGAAAGTTAAAAAAGACAAATCCCTGCTAGGTCCTGGAGAGAAATACTAAGATAGACATTGCTTGCTTCCTTGAGTTAACCCAGTTTTCAAAATAAATTCATTGCTGTGAATTCAAACATTAAAGTCAGCTCAGCATTCCTCACCCATGCTATTAACTATAAAAGCCTCCATCAGATGTCCTTTCCCCCCATAGAATAGAAACAACAGCAATACATATTACGTGTATACTTTCAGGAGTCTTACTTGGTTTGAAGGGCATGCCAGACTATTCTGTGATAATAGAAATGTTAAAATCTCTTCAGAATGCTGTCTGTATATCCACGTACTTATGTATATGTGAGCGTTTACACACACACACACATACACACACATACACACACATGCACGCATGCATGCACATATTGTTTTCATTCAGTAAATATTCACTGACCACCACTACTACAAACCAGGCACTATGGAAGTCTACATACATTCAGTATGAAATAAAACAGCCTGTTGCCTAGTGGAGAAAAAAGACAAAAACATTTAAAAACATATAATTATAAATTATAGGGAAAAGAAATAAAAAAGATAGAAAAAGAAATGGATGCTAAATGTGAGATATGAGAAACCTGCCCTGTTCTGATATTATAAGAAGTTGAAAATGTTTGCCCGTTGAATTAAACTAAATTCGTGTACGATGACTGATTGTGTTCAGTAGAAGCAAAGCAAAGTAAACCAAGTGGGGGGCACGTAGGATGCAATTAAAGAGGTAGGAAGCACTTAAAACTTCCATCAAGGTGATCATGATGCAATCCCAGAGAGGGAGGACATTGTTTAATTTAATATGCAGAAATATGATTGGATGGATTGGGAGATCGACACCATAATCAGAAAGGGCAAAAAGCATCACCGACTGCTGTCTGGGGAAGAAAACTCTGTTGGTTAAGAGGACATGAGGATTATAGTTTCCCTGCCAAGGCTATCCCCATAGTATACAGCGAGAAAAATTAAGGCCTTGGCTAAGGTTCATGTAACTCACTTCGTTCAGCAGTCATCTGAACATTGGCTTGCCCTGAAGCAGTGGTTCTCAGTGGGTGCTGTTTGTCTCGCAAGAGACATGTGACAGTGGTAGGAGATAGTTTTGGTCGTCTCAACTGAAGCAAGGGGGCTGTTATTGGCTTCTGGTAGGGAGAGGTCAGAAATGCTGCTAAATGTCCCACAATGCAGAGGCCAGCCCCCCCATAACAAAGATTGATCTGGTCCAAAATGTCAATAGTGTAGAAGTTGAGAAATCCTGTTATACTGCAAGAAGTACTCTCAGCAACAACAGAATGAAAGACAGAGAGAGAGAGAGAGGAGAGAGAGAAAGAGAGAGAATATGCTATACTTTCAAGATACAACCGCTCCTGGTGAGGGTTCTCTAGGAGCTATGAGGGCTCCCTGTCTGACAGTAACAAGAGGGCAAGAACTCCAGTCCTATAACCTGAAGAAACTAGATTCTGCCAACAAGAATGAGTTTGGAAGCAAAATTTCCCCCAGAGCCTACAGAAAAGAACTCATCTTCACTGACATCTGATTTCAGCCTTTTGATGCTCTGAGCAGAGAATCCAGCTACACCATGCCATATTTCTGACCCCCAAAATAAGAGCTAGTATATGGGCATTGTTTTTGAGCCACTAAGTTTGTGGCAACTTGTTGCATATCAATAGAAAACTAACACAAGGCATAAAGGACCAATGCAGTAGTCTGGTGCATTCAAGTATACCAAGTTAGACTGCAAGCTCCCCTTTGCAGCAGTCAAGCTTGTGATGTTCATTATTATATTCCTCAGCATCCACACAGTGTCAGGAACATAGAAGCCTTCGATAAATATTAGTAGACTCACTCATTTTCCTTGGCTTCATATTTTTTTTCATTGTCAAGGAACATGTTGGAATTCTGTGTACACAAACATAAGTATATTTACACAATCTGTGAACGTGTTTAATGTGAACCTAAATCAAAGAACTGAATCCATGTTGACTGTGCCTATAAATATAGGTTTCTTGTCAGGCAAGGTAGGTTCAAAACCCTGGAAGAGTGAATTGACCATGGCAAAAGTCACTCTCTAGGGGAACTGATCAGGTGATCAGGTGACCTTAGACACATAAGATTATATTTCTGGGTGAATATGATGATTAATGTTATGTATCAACTTGGGGGGGTATGGTGCCCAACTGTTTGGTCAAACATTATTCTGAATGTTTTGTGAGAGTGTTTTTGGATGAGATTTACATTTAAATAGGAGATCTTTGAGGAAAGCAGATTGCCCTCCATAATGTGGGTACATCTCATTTCATCAATTGAAGTCCTGCATAGAACAAATTTCATCTATTTAAAGCTCAATTAAGTGCACTAGATTGCATGACTATTATGAACTTCTGAAGGTTCCATTATTTAAACCTTAAAAAAGATACTTGATAAAAAATATATAATCCTTTCCCAAATGCAAACTTTAGTTTCCCTCATAGGAAATGCTAGCACATGCTAATTTATTTCTGTAAAACTTTACCACGAATGTAAAATGTACAGCACCATCGTATGTGAATTGCAAGTGATTTCTTGGTCAGGCTCACTGGAAAAAGTAGGATTTAAAAAGTCGAATTGAAAGGGAAAGGAGCCCAGAAAGCAGAAGGGAAATATTTCTCTTTTTTCAATGTCTCATAAAGGGAAACAAATGACGATAAAATGAAGTTTACCTGGCTATTATAAGCACTGTCTAGTGTTGAAAGTGGTTGAGAACTGAGGTGGTTTAAGACGGACAGACAGTATGAGTTTTGGCATTCTGTCACCATGGGTGGAATGAGGGTATTTAATGCTTTCCTTTGAAGAACGAGATGGGAAAATCCCAATTTGGTAACATTTAATAGAATGAATAAGCGACTGATGTCGTCTTTATCTTATTATCTTGGGAAGAATGGACACAGTCAATAGGACCTAATATCTGATTCCTTAAGTTTAGAGTGTAGAATATCTGGATAGAATATAAGAGAATAATTCTCATAGTTGCTGAGGGCTTACTATGTGCCAGGTACTGCTCTATGCACTTTAGGGGTAGTTACAGTTATTCCTCACAAATAATCCTATGGAGTAGATACTGTTTTTATGTCCATTTTACAGAGTAGGCAACTAAGACACACAGAAGTCAAGTGACCTGTTCAAATCCAGCATGGGTGGGGGTTGGAGCCAGGGTTTAATCCAGGCGATCTAGCTTCTGAGTTCAGGCTCTTCTTCACTAGTACTAAGTCTCTTAAAATGAAAATTATTTACTACAAAACAGAAAAAAATTCACCAATATATTTTAAAACAGCGACAGCTTTGTTGAAAAACATGGACTAATCAATAGGATATCAGGTTAAACTATATGAAACGTCCAATTTGTAGGTCACAAATGATTAAGGAGCAATAACCTATATGGTTCATTGTGCACCAAACTCATCGTTATTAACCTCATGAGTGCAAAATTTCATTGATCTCTTTAATATGCTACTTTTATTATTTAATTGTAATTAATGATTCAGAAAGGCATCACATATTTTTTTCATGGTCTTCACCTTATTAATCCTATTTTTTTAAAAAACGATGAGATCTTAACTTCCTGCTTCACAATTTTTCAGAAAATTAATATCAAATCATAAAGGAAAATTAATGATATTTATTGTCATCTTGAACTTGGAAATCATTAAAATTTTACTTTAAATACGTGTTTATCTCTTTTATCAAGGAAATAATGAGGATCTATTAAAAAATTATTAACTTAATAAATTAGTTTATTCTTAATTAATTCTGCTTTAGCAGGCCATCGAATTCAGAATAAAGTGCAAAAGTAGCACCTTTACAAGAGACTCTTTCTTGGAAAGATATTGGAAACATTTTTTTTTTTTTTTTTTAGCAGCAAATATAATGTACCCTCAGTGGATACAATCACCCATCACATTAAACTTAAACTCTGGGGCTCTGTCACACAGTGGATACTGCATTGGACTTCTAAACTGAAACTTTAGGGTACTTCTCCAATTTTTTTTCCTCCTATAAATCTATTACCTTTCTTCTTCACTCTCCCGAACCTGGAATGTGCCCTTCATTTTTTTTTTTTTAATGTTTGGAATTATTTCTTCATCTTGGTGCCTGTCAAACTCTATTTTATGTTAAGTCCTATCCCATATGTCTCTATTTCATCAACCATTTCCTAATACCTGTTTTTGAGAAATGAAATCTCTCTTTTGAGTTCCTATAGTATTTCATTTGCACCATTGTGTGATCATCACATTTCCCCTCTTACTTATTTGTGTTCATGTTTTCCCCCTATGGCAGTTCCTTCCTCTATACCCCAGTCCCATTGATTTCAACTCTTAAACATATAATCCATCTTTCCTCTGTCCTGTGGCCTTGCATTTAGACTCATCACACTAGGTTTAAACTGATGTCTTGGCCTATCTTCTATCTGTCAGTTAGGATGCTTTCAGCTATGGTAGCAAAACACCTCACTCGACCTAGTTTAAACAATGAGGATGTTTATCATCTCACAAAAACAGAATTCTAGGGATAGAATGAACGTCAGGGTAGAAGCTTCATCAGGGCTCAATGCTATTGTCATGAATCCAGTTTCTTTCCAATCTGCAGATTTAGCAATTCAGCTTTGCTCTCATGCCTGTTTCCTTCGATTTGCTAGATAGCTGCCACAGGTCCACATGTCACATCCAGACTAAAAAATGCTCAGACTACAAAAAAAAAAAAATTGCCCACAGGACAAAACCAAACCAAACCAAACCAATCCAAACCAAACCCAACCAGTTTCTTCCCTTTGTCTCTTTCTTTCTTAGGAGTAAGGAAACTTCACTGAGAAGACTCCTGGAAGACCACATGTTACCTTATGGGCTTTTCATTTCATTCTCAATTCAATGGAAAGGGTTGTATTAAGGAACTGACTATGGAGAGCCAGTCACTGAATTGGGTAGACCAGTAAGGAATTGGTAATCAGTGAAATATATGATGTGTTAGGACTAGGAGACAGGCAGTGGAGATGGATTTAAGCAGATGTATTATATTTCATTTGTAGAAACAACAGGTAGTGATGATTGTTGGTAGGGGGATAGGAAAGGGAGGCGTCAGAGCAGACCCCTGGCATGAGCATCTTGGGGAATAGAGGTATCATTTACTGAGAAGGTTAATGTCAGAGAAAGAACTTTTGGGGAAAAGGAATGTTGAAGGCCAAGGAGTTGGTTTTTTAACACGTTACATTAGAAATATGCAAGTAGATACTTCAAGTAGGCTGCCATTTATACGGGTTTGAAGTTCCAAAGAGAAGTGCAGTTTGGAAATGAAAATATGGGAGTTGCACCCTTAGGGATGGCATTCAAGGACATGGGAGTTGACAACAGTACCTAGGAAGCACATGAAGAGTGAGAATTAAGAAGACCCAAGGCTGAGGCCCATGGAACACCAAACAGAGAAGAAGGAGTTGACAAATCAAAGTGAAAAGGAGCAGCCAGGGAGGTGGGGGGGAAATCAGGAGTATATCATGTCAGGAATGCCGAGAGGAGAGAGTGCCTCACAGAGGAATTCCTCAGTAGCAGGAAGGAAGGAGGGAAAGAAGGAGGGAAGGGAGGGAGGAAGGGAGGGAGGAAGGAAGGAAGGAAAGGAGGGAGGGAGGGAGGAAGGAAGGAAGGAAGGAAGGAAGGAAGGAAGGAAGGAAGGAAGGAAGGAAGGAAGGAAGGGAGGGAGGAAGGAAGGAAGGAAGGGAGGGAGGAAGGAAGGAAGGAAGGAGAAATAAAAAAGAGCTCACTCACTCGTGGGAATATGCATAGCTAAAAGGACAGAGATCTCCACTATAATGTCTTCAGACTGTCTTCTTTTCTGCCCAACTTGGCACTACCTGAAGCTGTAAAATATTTAGAAACTGATCATTAAATGGGTTTTGAAAGCTCTTTTGTGCCTGTCTGTCTGCTTGCCTTTTATCTGATCTCTGCGCCCAGTTCTGTGTTGGAACATGCACCAGTTAGAATGTCCATTATTATCACAAATAATGAATTACATGACTCATGAAGCTTGTGTCTTCAAAGTCAGACTTCCAGAAGAAAAATAAAAATTTCCATCATCTGAATGTCTTACATTATATGGACAATGCTCAGACCCAAGGAATAAGCAGCTAATGATAGGATTTCAGGCACTAGGCACTGAGTTGGGGAAGATATTTTAAAGTAAGGTATGAAATCATCTCACATAGACAACTGCTTGTACTGTTTCTGGCTTCAAGAAATATGGAGTTAAAATGATGCTGACATAATTTATTTTTTCCCTAAAAGTAGATTACGCTTTTGGAATTTCAAAGAATGTATCAATTCTACCAGTGATGATGAAACTGGAATAGTTTCACATGGATAAATTTGATAACTTTATCAGTCCTTCAATGCCATTGGTGAACTTTCCTCCTCATTGTCCACCTTCTCTACACCCACTATCCTCAACAGGGAGAGGTCAAGTTCCAGGTATTTTAACCCAAACCCAAGGAAGAGGAGTGACTACACAGACTGACCAACAATGCCTAAGGGAAAGAACTTTTGCAGTATCTAAAGTTGAAATGTACAGAGTGTGGTTTTCCTTTGGAAATTAGGAACAAAGTACATTTTAGATATTAAGACCATGGCTTCAGTGTCAGAATGAACTGGAGTTCAAATCTCAGTTCCAGTACTTCCTGGATGAACTGACTTGGATAATACTTCACCAGTTTAAGCCTTGTTTTCCTCACCTGTGAAATGGTAAAAATAATGTTGTCTGTGATTACTTGATATCTGTGACTTATTGTGAATATTAAATGTGTCGATGGATGTAAAGCAGTTAGCCTTAAATGAATGTTATTATACCTGCAACTATCATTGTTGTTAACAGTTTTGTTATTCCCAAACCTAGGAAGAGTGGTGGGGGACCCTAAGCTGCTCACCTGTGGGACAGTGTCCGGCATTACTCCTTCTCTCTAATTATGTTTCTTCTGAAGCAAAAAGGTGGTTTGGGCTCAGTGCTGTTTTCTGCAGGAGAAATCCAACTATAAGTTAGATCTCTTTCCTGGGTATTGGCTTTGGGGAAAGGGTACTGTTTAGCTGACTTTGACTCTATCTGTATCAGCCTAACTAGCCAAGACAAAAGGAATTCTAATAATCCAACCTAGATCATTGAATTTCTACATGGGGGTTTGGGGATAAAACCCCAGCTAGTAATGAAGTGTCTGCTGGCTCCCATATTAACATGGACGAGAGAGGTGTGGTGACTTACAAAGGAAAGTACTAAAAACGCTTACTAGTTCTTATCTTCCCTCGCTATGTATGAATAATCATCACCCCCTTTCCTAACAAAATATGCAAGTGTTATTTGCCACTAATCTACCAGATAGGTCACCAAAGTTATTTGAATATCAAAGTCAAATATGGGATATATATGTTTCAAATTGACTAATAAGCCCACGTAACCAGGCATGGTATAATAAGTTAATGGAAAGTCCATTGACAAGAAAATTTGATTCACTTAATTCTTCTGCCTAAAAATTTCATTTTGTATATCCTGTTTTTCCAAACTTTTCAAAGCCTGGCATGCCTGTCAAGCAAAAGCTTTCCTGAGTGATTTTACACACACTAGATCATTTGAGCCTTACAACAACCCTATGAAGTAGTAGGTGTTATTTTCATTCCTACTTTACTGATGAAACTGAGGGTTCAAAAGTTTAATGGATCTTCCAAGAAAACACAGATCAAAAATGATGAAAGTGTCACTTGAACCTGTATGATCTTGCTCCAGGGTCAAAGTGCTTTCTCCACCAGACTTTTAGGTCTTCATCTCAGGAATGGGGAGCCATCATACTCAAGATCATACTTTAAATCAGAAAACAGATTTAAACTCCTTCTTATGGCTTAAAGGGCCCTATGTGACCTGTCCCACCAGGCTTTCTGGCTTCATCACTCAGTCCAAGGCCCCTCTGTGTTAGTCACAGTAGCCATCGTGTGTTTATTGAATATCCAGAGCTCATTACCACCTAAGGGCTTTAGCACTCAGTGCCAGTTACCCACTGCTGCACTGCAAACCATCTCCAAAGTTGGTGGCACAAAACAACCATTCTACTATGCTCATGGACTCTGCAGATCACAGATTTGTAGAGGACATAGCAGGGACAGTTTGTTTATGCTCAATGATATCTGGGTCTTCAGCTGAAAAGACTCAAAGCCTGGGGTGACTCTGTTATCATCTGGAGGCATCTCTATGCACATATGTGGTGGTTGAGCCTGGCTATTGGCTAGGGATTCATTTGGGGCTATCATCCAGAACAACTGCTTTTTTCTCCATGTGACCTGGGCTTCCTCAGTGTGGAAACTGGGTAATAAAAGCAAGCATCCCAAGAGAACAGGAGGGAATTACATAGCAATTTTATGATCTAGTCTCGAAAGACACTTAGCATCACTTCCACCAGATTCCATTGGTTGAGATGGTCACAAAGTTCTGCTCAGATTCAAGGAAAGAGTGTCAAGGGCATATTCTACATAGAGCATATTGGATGGGATATATTGTCTTGGCCATCTTTGGAAAATACTATCTGCCTCATACTTGATCTTTCCTCTGTGTAAATAGTTTTTTCTTCTGTTCTTTGTACTACTGGCTCCTTCATGTTATTCCAGTCATTCCATAGGTAATATCCCCATCTATGAAAACTGTGTCTAATATAGATAGCATCCTTTCCATCGCTCGGCCTTTATAAATCCTTGTTTAATATATCATGTATCTTTTCTGATTTTCTTTTTCTTTCTTTCTTTTTTTTCTTTCTTTCTTTCTTTCTTTCTTTCTTTCTTTCTTTCTTTCTTT
>NC_058406.1:164769057-164820074 GCF_002201575.2 Neomonachus schauinslandi
TTTCTTTCTTTCTTTCTTTCTTTCTTTCTTTCTTTCTTTCTTTCTTTCTTTCTTTTCTTTCTTTCTGTATCTATGTATCTATCAATCTTTCCATCCTGATCAATCTATCTACACCTACTTATTCATCAATCTGTTGACCACCATATTGTGAGACAAAGGACAATGCCCAGCACAGAGAGAGCAGATAGTCAATAAGTATTTGTTCAGTAAATTCATGCATGAATAACTCTACCGACATGCATGAAGTTATCAGATTTTGGGTGGTTTTTTTTTTGGTGGGGGGAGTGGGAACTAGAGGCATGCAGACCAGCAATGAGACCACTGAGAACCTGAATAAGGGAGGTGCTGATAGGGAAGGCTGCAAGCCTGGTGAAAGGGGATATAAAAACGACGTTCTGCTAACTTCATGTTTTTTTCCTGGTTCCACTCTTACTTTTCAAATTCCCAAATCAGAATAATCTGAGGAGGTTTATCAGCCTTTCCAAAGTATGGAGAATACAAGAAACATGCCATGATACATCATTCCATTGCTTAAACTTGGTAACTCAATCTTCACATAGCTAAGTGTTCCTTTAACCTATAAATTTTATTGCACTAATTACTCATTCTCAGAAATGCTTTTCCCTCTTTTGATTTGTTCTACTTCATGACTATAGATGATGAAACCAAAGTTTGAGAATGTCACCTCAAATTTTGCCTGACATTGTATCAAGAGGTGAGGTTACTTATGTAATGATCTTCAAACTGTTCTTAATAAATTACTCATGTTTGTGGTATCACTTTAGAGCTAACCAGTGGTTGAAAAGGAAGGCCTGTTACTCTCTCACAGAGCAAAATTACCTTCCATATTTAATAACTAGGTTCAGATTTCCCTCTAAGTCATTGCCATAGATTAAATCTAAATGCTAAACTCCTAAATTATCTATTTCCAAGTCAGACTTCTCTTTTAAAGATAAGATTTATATATCCAATTAGTTACTGGACATTTTCATTTTGATGACTCACCAGAACTTGACGTATCTAAAATTTATTTTATCACTGGCCCAAAAATCTCATTCCATATTCTTTCTTTTAGTGAATGGAATCTCCATGAGAAGCAGATTTTCCAGGAAGCTAATAAAACCTAAGCTTCTAGATCCTGTACTTGCATGGGTTCCTTCTAGTGTTCTCATCTTCTATTCTTGTATGATTTTTCATAATCAGGGTATATCCATTTTCTATATCAATAAAAGGTGAACTTTCTCTTTTAAGTATATGATATAGTTTTATTATCATGACCTAGCTTGGCCTTAACAAAAAACCGGCCCCGCTGAATAACATTTGCCCTAAAGAGAGATTATGCATCACTATTTTAAAATAAAAGTCATCATTTTAATAATATTTTACACCTTTTAACTTTTTTGTTCCTAATAAATCC
Source organism: Neomonachus schauinslandi (assembly GCF_002201575.2). NCBI lineage: Eukaryota > Metazoa > Chordata > Mammalia > Carnivora > Phocidae > Neomonachus > Neomonachus schauinslandi. The sequence continues at coordinate 164,770,475 of NC_058406.1, forward strand.
ATTGAGTGAGTCACTTCATATAGTTACCTCAGTGTCAAGGGAATACACGGAAGTTCTATCATTCAAATCTAAGGGTTCCATGGGTGCTTTACTAACATATTTTAAGGACCTAGGAGAGTGACTGGATATACCATCTTTTAAAGTTCTCAGACTATAGTTCTCATCATGTCTACAATGTAGATTCTGTGTTAGGGGTGCCTGGGTGGCTCAGTCAGTTGAGCAACTGACTCTTGGTTTCAGCTCAGGTCATGATCTCATGGGTTGTGGAATCGAGCCCCACAGTGGGCTCCATGCTCAGCATGGAATCTGTTTGAAGATTCTGTCCCTCTCCCCACTCAAGCATGCACATGTATGTGCACACTCTCTTCCTCTAAAATAAATAGATAAATCTTAAAAAAAATACATCTATGAGTATTTTCTCAGCGATGTATTTGTTTTACCTAATGTTATTCCTTTTGCTTATTTCTGGATAGAACAGGAGTTTCCTTAAATCCAACTACTGTCCTAGTTAAGCTTTACAATATTCTCAGAGGTTATCAACCTCACCCACAGTTTGGCTTAGGGCTTTAACCTGAATGAACACACCAAATGGCTGCCCTGTGTATCCTTGTCAGGGAGTATAATTCTAAAGTCACTACAGCCCAACACTTGGCAATGGCTTGGCTGGGAGAAATATTTCTAGAGCAATCAATGAAGTTTTTCAAAAGAAATTCATAAATATCTTCTAAAAGCTATTCTTGGATTATGCCAGAGTATTAGAGAACTGAGTACATGGCATATAATTCACTTTTACTCAGTTACTTTTGGGTATGGTATTTTTGTCTTAAATTTAGAGCACTATTAGAAATACCTCTATAAAAATTCTTACTTGGTTAACTCTAAGGTTGCACATGAAAACACTTCTCATTAAGCTACACTGAGAGCTGTCTAGATTTCCCTTCCTTCCTTCTCAAGGTGGCAGAATTTGATAGGCTTCAGAATAATCGGGAAATTTGGTTTCACTCTCCTCTTTTCAGGGAATGACTGTGTTTGACACGTTCTCCCTTATAAACTAAATGGCTGGGGGATCCCACTGATCTATCTGTTCTATACGGGTCTTCTTTTGCATAGCTTTATCTCAGTTTTGGAGGGAGAATGCTCTAGTTCATAAAGGTTATACCTACTCTCATCCATTCCTTTATCCATTTATTCAGGAAATGGATAATTTATTATTGAACCCTCCCTATATGCTTGTCACTCTTCAAGTCATTGAAGATAATAGCAGTTAAAAAGTCCCTCTACTCATGGATCTTATATTCTATCAGAGAAGATTGTTCCTGACTTCTTTTATATGAGACTCTTCAGTAGATACTGATTTAAATCTTAGTACCAGGACTGTCCTGATCACCTTGTTTATCTAATGGGTATAATAAACACTGGCTCATGGAAAGCCTAGGGCCAAATTTGTTTCCCTTAGATGTTGATTATAAGTGTATGGTATACTTTTGAGTTCTATCTCATTTTGTGTTCCACTTCTTGTCCCTGTCTTTATATTCCCTTTGTCCAGTTTCTAACACACCTAATAATTTGTTAGGTCACTTTGTTGTGTCTCTTTAAGAGTCTAAAATCTTCTTCAAGAGCAACATTGAGTATAAAACATAACATACAAATACATAAGAATACCTGCCTCTTTCCTTCCTCCTCCCCACCCCGGACTATTTTATGCTCTCTGACCCACCCTACCAGAAGTAACTTTCTAAAAGGCCACTTCCACCATATCATACACTTTCTCATAGCGTCCGTGGCTCTCCAAATAGGTCGTTCATAATCTGCCCTTGCTGAGTTACTTTCTTTCAGCGGTTTTCCTTCCTGCAGAGTAAGTCCCTACTTTACTGAATGATTGTAGATTCCCATCCTTGTTTGGCTCTCTCTCACCTCTGAGGCTTTGCATTTGCTGTTTCCTTTGTTTAAAAAGCCCATGTCCTCCACACCCTCTCAGCTGGGCTGAGTGTCATCTTTCCTGGGAAGCCTTACCGGTTGCCTCAGGCTTAGTTGTGTGCCCCTCCTACAGGTTGCCATAGTATCCTCTGCTGACGTCTACCCTATACTTACCTCATGGTATTATAAGTGTTAATTTGCCTGTTCTTGTCTGTTGCTAGACTGTGACCTTCTTCAGGGAGGGGACTGCCTTTCATCTGCAGGTCCCGGGGCCTAGCACAGTGCCCCATAGATAGTGCTCAGTGCAGGTTTATTGGATGACTCAGTGAAAGAGAGACAGATTTCCAAAGGTTGCCTAGAAAGTGGCTCCCTCTCTTAAAAGTGATTTTTTTTTTTCCCTGAAGGTTTAAAATGGCGTATGATTTGCTCATACTTTTTCACTCAGACTGTGGATGAACACTGCTCTCGCTTACAATCTCTCTTCTCGAAAGCTAGTTCAAAAAGACAAAAGAGAACCCCAAAGAGGAAGTCGGTCACTTTCTTAGGAGCTTGCTATTTTCTTTTCTCAGATTTATGATCACATTGCTAACACGAAACCTAGCATACACCAGATACTCAGTAAATGCTGGTTAAATGAATATCAGTCAAACAAATGATTCACTGATTGAATGAACCAATGTAGAAGTTTTACCTACACGGTACAAGCAGCTTTATAGTAAGCAGAATTGTTTTCTGGTGCAGGAAAACCTCTGCTCTACCTGCTCTGTTCTATGCCATCATTTATGATTGACCCTCTTAGGTTAGGGATTAAGAATAAAGACTTCAGGGATGGTATAATACTGAGTGGCCTTATTCAATAAAATTGCAGGACACTTTGGTTTATGAGTACAGGGTAGGTCCCTTTAATTGGAGTGCCATCGGGGATGCGATGGCAGGGTTGAGAAATGGGGAGAAGTGTGAAATAGGACAAACATAGGGCCAGTGGGGCAACCAGTGAACCAAACTTCATCACCTTTGCCTAAAACAGGCTCTGCTAACTCAACACATCACTCCTTCTTCTCACCCTTCCCGGGTCCTTTCTTCCACGAATATTTTCTAAGGACTTGTCATGTGCCAATTACTTTGGAGATGCAAGGGGTAGAATAGAGAGTAAAATAAACACAGCTATTTCTTCATAGAGCTTGCAGCTCAGCATGAAAGACTGATAATACAATAAGTAATAACATAAATTGCAACAAATGTTATTAAAGGGGGATTTTTCAGAAATGTGGGAACCTACTGGAAATATCTAGCTTGGCTTCCAAAACTTCTTTGGTTCCATGGGTGGCTGTTAAAGGTTTTGTATCCAGGTAGTAGTGGTTTGAATAAGGGGTCCTTGACAAAGTTCTTGTGTCTTTGTAGAAGGCTGGAACTATGCAAACAACTCTTCTAATGACTGAAATGTGCTGGCTCCCCTACAGTTCCCTCAAGTTCTGTCTAGACCCAACCATTGTTCATTGACAGAGTGTGTCAAAAATCTCTCATGTAATTAAAGTGCCTGGCTTGAACCCATCAAAATATTTGATCTCAGGAAATCCCCCAAATACTACATTTCCCTTTTTAGAGGTGAGAATAAGGGCAGGTTTATGTGCATATATGGAATAATGGATGAATTATCCATTAATGTTTGAATGATCCTATTAAGTTACCTGAAAACACCAACGATCAAAATATAATAGTGCTCTCAGCATTTACCAAAACAACCAAAAATATTAAAATTGAATGATCACTTTTGAAAACCTCAACGTAATTGAAATAACTCTTGGAAGCTGAAAGCTTGATAAAAAGGATATTAGTTTAAAGCTTTTCATGAATCAGCTATGGGTGTGTAAAAACAGGTTTATCAAGATTCTAGAACTAGTTTTTTTTTTTTTTTTCCTTTGTTGAAAATATAGTCTGGGACAAAGTGATATGCTAGCTGAATAAAGTAAGCACAGATTTTTGCTTTGGTTACCAAATTATTATCAACATCTATTATAGATCTTCCTATAAACTATGATATTAAATACAGTATCACTAAATGGGGTACATTAGCATTTGATCTTCTTGTTAACATTATGTTTATAATGTAACAGCTAAAAGAATTGACTAATTTGGTAAATCAGGTCAATGATGATCTTTAAAAATGAATAACTAACTAACTAAATAAATAAAGATAAATTTATTTACATAACGTTGCCAGCTGTTGGACTAAAATTTACTCTTCGAAAGATGGAGCGCTGGAGTGGATATAAAATCCAAGTGCCTGGATTTTGGCACAACGGAGAATTAATTCCTTACCTCCTGCATGTTAACTATTTTATATGAAGATGTAAAAATCAATAAATATTTACAGAGCTGAAATTTCACAGTGTAAGTGGTACGAGAAAGTGGTAGGGCATTTTGCTTACTGTCTAGATGGTCAGAGAAGACACGTAAAAGCCCACGGGAATTTAATTAATAAAACCAGGTCAAAAATGATGAATTCCAACAGAGTAGTATGGCTAATTAGTCTTGGTTGAGTTTAGAGGAAAGGAAAAGAAAGAAGGATATTTGGGTCTGGCTGCTTAGGATTTGAAGAATAAATGGGTGAGGGAGAGAGCCTCTGAGCATGAATGAGAGTAGTGCTAAAAATGTTAATATGTTTGAGAGATTGAGCGTAATTAAGTTAATCTGGAGGAGATGTTTTGGTTTTTGTTTTCAAGAGTAATGGGAAAAATGCCAGAAGGGAACTGCAGGTTGATTTCAGGCTACAGAGATTAAGCTTCCCTCCCAAATATTAAGAGGTAGCCTCTACTTAGAGGCAAGCCACTAGATAAAATATTGACCTTGCAACTTCAAATCCTGTTTGGAAACATATGGGCTAAAAACAACTTATATATATTTATTTATACATGAAAATGTATCTAATAGCCTTGGTTCTTCAAGAAAACCCATTTCAACTTCATAAAAAAAATTAATGTTGTTGACATTTATCAAGAACGTTATCCTAGGCTCTGTATTATATACATACTTTAAACTAATCTTCACATCCAAGATGCATTATCTTACTTAACGCCCAGAGCAAACCCGTGAGATAGGAGCTGTCATCATCCTCATTTAATGGAGAAAGAAACTGAGTATCAGAGAGGTTCTGCAACTTTCAAAATCAAAGGTCAAGGGCTTGTCAAGCTTGATTCCAAAGCCCATGTTGGAACCACATTGCTAGTTTCAGATGGAGATAACTCTAATGAACTGCATAGGAAATATATTGCCCAAAACCCAGGCCAATGCTAGACACTCTGTCCATACTTCACCACGATCTCTCTTTTGGAATAGATTATGCCGAAGTAACATGTTGTTATTGTAAAAACAAACAAACAAACACAAAAACACAAACCCATATTTTTATCGTACAAAATGGGTAATCAAATTTCAGAGAATGAAATAAGTAATGATATCCAAAAGAGAACAAATAGGAGATGGAAGTGTTGGTTTTTGAGTGTCAGCAGATGCAGGTGGTAGCCTACAATCCGAGAGGTCACCAAGATTGCTGTAGGAAATGCGTAATGATTCCCTTACTCTTTCCCGAACTCCTCCCAGGCTTTGGCATCTATTGGTTCTAGTTCAGTGATTAGGAGCATAAGCCTGGGAACCGGAGACATTGTTCCCCTGATCTTTGCTCCTCTCACGAGGTAACCATGGAAGAATGTTGTTCATTTTTCTGAGTCTCTTAGTCTCAGTTTCTTCTTCTGTAGATTGGGATAATAAAATCTCCTTTGGAGCATTGATGTGAGGATGAAATGTAAAGATGTATAGAAACTATTATGTGCAGTGCCTGGCACAGATTTAATGTTCAATAAATGGTAGTGATTATTAGTCATTTTAGGCAAACCAGCATTGTTCCTAAGAAGAAAGAACTGTTCAAAGCAAACAATGAAATCAGAGTGGATTTCCTGTTCTCTGCCTTTTAAGCTTTTCATCAAAGCCAACACAATGCAGCAGAGTCTCTGAGAACAAGCCCAAGACTGAAGCCTCCTTCTCTGATTAATGCAGTGCTTTGAGCACGAGCAAATAATCTGAAGAAGGTTAAATTCATGCATGGCTTAACTCGAACCAAAGTGGTCAAGGATCTTCACAGGCTCTGTGCAGCTGAAGAATTCTAGGGAATTGGTTAAACTCAGAATGTAGCCAAAAGCACATTTGGAGACAAAGTATCATCAAGAAATAGAATAAGTTTTGGCATTGTGGTAACATCATCCATATAAATTTATCTGAAAATTCAGTTTACTTATTTAGGGATTATTCTTTCATCCATTTAACAAGTTCCCTTTCAGCCTCTGGGAAAGCATCAGCCTAGCAACAGAATAAGTTGCTCACCTTTTCCCCTCTGTATACATATGAACATAGGAGTCCAGAGATAGAGATGGGGAGGGGAGAAGTACTATTCTATTTAGACAAGCAATACTACGATATACTCTGTATCACTTTACAGATCAAGTGCACATATATATATATATATATATATATATATATATATATATATATTTCCTCACTCTATTCTGACACAGCAGAGAAAGAAAACGAGGTACAGAGGGTTACATATTTGTTCAAAAGCACACACCATACTAAACGGCAAAGCCCCTATTAGAAGACTGACCATACACTCAGGTTCAGCTAATTTTTGCATCATACCACAGTGTCTGAGCAGTGACGTTCACTAACTTTTATGTAGTGCTTTATGGATTAGAAATCCTTCTGCATTCTACTTGATTGTCACAGTATTTTGAAAGCAGAGAAAGTTTTGTCCTCACTTTAAGGACCAAAAAATAATCTCTGATAGTAAGGTAATCCAGGACTTCAACTTGAGACTTCAAAATGTCATTTGTTCATTGATCTATCCATCAATTCAACACATACTTACTGAACATCTCTTATATACTAGGAACTTCTCTGGACAATGAGGATAGAGTGGAGAATATGACCTCCTGTCTCCATGGAGATCAGATTCTAGTGGAGGAGATGAGCAATAAACAAATGAACCAATAAAAATAAAAGATAACGTCAGATAAAGATAAGTAGTATCAAGAAAATAAAAGAAGAAAGAGTCATATGGACAGGGACGGATCTATTTCAGATAGAGTGAAGACAAAGAACCTTTCAAGGAGAGACATTATTAGAATAGACACCTGAATGAAGCGAGCAGCAAGCCAGAAGAACAAGGTAAGTGTTTCCAGGAAAGGGAATGTCAAGGTTAAACACACTCCAGCTTAGTGTGCTGGAGAAACCACAAGGTGACCAGACAAGAGATGGCTTAGGCTGAATGCAAGGAGGTAAGTATGGAGTGACAGGCAAAGCGTTGGAATAGGTAGGGCTTTGTCATAGTGTATCATGATTTTTTCAAAGATCTCACTGGGTTGGAAAAAAAAACACAAGCATTATGGTCATAAGCCCTTGCAAATTTCCTTTCACTACCAATTCATTTCTCTTTCTGTCTTTTGAATAATTCTTCCAAGCCATTCTCATTCTTACCAGTTCCTCCCATATCACTGGGGGTCAGCTGAGCAATAGTTTCAATATCATGACTACTTTAATGAGATGTGTAGCCATCTCAGAAGCAAGAGGTCATGTGTATTATATTTTGACTCGGTAGCTACAAGTCATGAGCAAATAGTTTTCAAGAGCAGAGTATGGGGACCTGAGTTCTGGTAATCCTGAAGTTCTTCTAAGCTAAATGAACCACTTGAAGCAAAGTAGAATCTATAAAAATAAAGTCATTTATCAATGCCTGAGGAAAAGTACTACAATTACACTATAAATTTATATAGATTCATTGGAAATCCAGGTTTTCATGAGAAATGGCTAGGGATATAAACGTGAATATTGTGCCAATGTGTAGTATCCAGACAGGAATCAGAAGATCAGGTTTATAAAATAGGACCATCAATTTATCCAGTAAATTTTTAATTAACCTTTTACATATTTCTTGTAAGTCTCGTGTTCTCTCCAGTATGTGTACAGCAAAATGTTGCAGTAGCAAAAGCTCTATCAATTAGTTCTGATAGGAGCACGTCTACTAATAAAGAGTGAATTGGGCAATGTCAAATAAGCCTCTCAGTGTGTTTGTAATATCATCAGTGAGTTTCTGATCTCACTTTCTTAAGAAGCCAGCTATCATTCTAGCTGCATAAGGAACAGTCCAATAGACAATGTTCTGTGATAAGAGGTTAAGTAGTTTTTTAAAAAGGGCAGCTGCTGGAATGAAGGAGGAAAATATTTCTCCAAGCCAATTAGCATGGATAAATGAGATAAAGATTTGTATTTTAGTAGGTTTATGGCTTCTTATTCTTATTTTTAAAGTGTGCTCTAAATACAGGAAGTATGGGTCCATTTAGAGCTTCAGGATGATCTTATAGCCCTTTATATTTGTAAAAGATTTAATCAGAAGGACCTCATATCTGTACAGCCAAAAGTACCTCTAAAGCCTACATTTTACCCTGTGAAGAGCGGTGGGCAAGAACTGACAACTCTAAGGGATGCCTTCAGGGTTTGTGAGTGTGTTTCTGGAAGATGACCACCAGCCCTCTGATGTCTTGGCCAGGGCTTCTCTCACCTTCCTTCAGCCTTTCTGACTGCTGGCTCATCCCAGCGCCATACCTTCCTAACTCGGCACCCATAGGCTTACTCAGGACCATGGGATTTCTGTGCTCCCAGGGGTTTCTCTTCACCGTCCCCATGCACGGATCTGTGATTGCATGTGAAATGCACGAGGTTCATATGGGGCTGGTCTCCTTTCTGTCCTCTTCTCTACTCCTAGTACACTCTGTCATCAAAATGACTAGCTATGTGACTTAGGTACACCGTCCTGGCAGGAGTTAAATACACTTTTTAAAATAGTAAAAACTTTCTTAGGAAATGTGGATTCAAATTTGTGTTTAAACAAAAAAACATATCTATCTTAAGGACCTCTGGGGTCAGTAGCAAATAATTAAATTTGTGAAAGTCAAAGAGCTACTACTTTGGGTTTTCAGAGTCCTTTCACACACAAAGCACATTTGATTTTTTTTTGTTGTTGTTGGTTTTTTAAATTCTTAATTAAATTAATCAACATATAGTACATCATTAGTTTCAGAGGTAGAGGTCTGTGATTCATCAGTTGCATATAACCCCCAGTGCCCATCACATCACGCGCCCTCCTAAATGTCCATCACCCAGTTACCCCATCGCCCCACCCCCGCCCCTCCAGCAATCCTCAGTTTGTTTCCTATAGTTAAGAGTCTCTTATGGTTTATCTCCCTGTCTGTTTTCTTTTTTTTTTTTTATTCTTATGTTAATCCCCATACATTACATCATTAGTTTTAGATGAAGTGTTCCATGATTCATTGTTTGTGCATAACACCCAGTGCTCCATGCAGAATAGCACATTTGATTTTGAAGGATCCCTGCCAGGCAGGGACAAGAGGCATTCTCCTCCATTTTAAAAGCAAGATAACTAAATCTCAGAGACGTTTCCTACCCAACCAAAATGGCAGGTGCTTCCTCCTGATTTAAATCCTGCTTCCCTCCCGCTGCATTAATTTCAATTAAGCTATTTGGTGACCACTTATAAAGGAGACAAGTAATAGGATAGGAAAAAGAACTCCCTGATTATAATAGTAATAATAGCTAAGATTTATTGAGCACTTAGTACATACTGTGTTGTTTCCACATGCTTTACATTGGACGTCACTTTTGGTGTGTCATCATCAAGGTCCTTAAGTAACATGAGAGGTTGTGACAGTCACTTAACAAAGATATCAAATATAAGAAATTTTACATGATTGTACTGCTGAATTTAAGTATATTTAAAGGATTAAAAATATAATGTAAAAGAACATTGGATAACCCCTAAATTTTTCTCTACATGTAAGTAGAAGTTGTTTTAATAGCTCCAACTGTGGCTCTTGTTGAGTGGTCAATTCACCAACTATCAAGATTTACTATTTATTATTATTAGAACCACATTAAACATTTTCCATAAGTTTTATGGATACACACTATACAATTTGATCCAGATGTTTGTTATTTTAGTCCCACTTATTAATGGCAAACAAAAGATTCAGTTAAGCCAGAGAACCACCTCAAGGTTGGCTTCCTCTTATTTCCTGTGTTGAATTTCTTCTCCATGTTTAGCTATCCAAATTAAATGAGGTCTGAACAGATGTGATAGGACACAAAGGAGAAAAATACAAATGATGTAAAAGTGAAGAAAGATTGAGAGGAATAGCTATTCATGATAGAAAAGAGAAGCATGGGGGCAGGGGTGCAGGGGGAAAATAACATATTGGGTAAACACTGGTACCTGGAGAATGAAAAGAAGCTTTCCCTTTCTTCCTGGGCACAGAGCTGGACCATGTTTCCCAGGCTTCCTTGAAGTAAGATGTGGCCATGTAACTGAGGTCATTTCAGTGGAATGTGAGCAGAAGTGATATGTGCTGCCATGTTTCTTCTTCCTCCTGAAGACAAATGGAGAAGACAATGGCAAGCTTGGAAGCCATGTGTTGAAAATGGAGCATCAGTCTTAAGTTATTTTCCTGAATAGTGTGCATGGAGCAGAGATACTGTTGACTTAAAGCTGCTGCCCAGGCCCGTTTCATGAGAAAATGGCAAACTTCTGTTTTGTTACCTTACTGATTCTTGGGGGTGTAATGGTCCCAGGAGCCTAGTCTACTCCAATGCATAGGGTTTATGTTGTTAGTCCAGAGAAAATCAACATAAAAAGCATAAGCGAAGGTATGGTGAAAGTAAAATATGGAAATATAATTCATAATAAAGCACAGAAAAATAGTAGATGCTTTTAAATCTTTGAGACATGCTTGAAGGAAAAGAAAACTAATGCTGACAAATCTGAATTCAAATATATAATGCAATGATGACACTTATATTGTAGATCTATTCTTTGATTAAGTAGACAGAAGTCAAATGGTTATATTAATACCTTGGAAACTTCCAGTGACTGCAAAAAATGTGATAGCAACACTTGGAAGGGAAATGTAAGAACAACACATTTTGTGAATTCTAGAAATTGATTCATCTTCAGTTGCCAAACATCTTCATTTCTAATCTATCAGGGAGGACTCTACTTTGCTCCACTACTTCCTTCTGAGGCAATAGACTGCCTTCTTTTCTAAGATAGGAAATTCTTCTAAATTCTCTCTGGTGATCTCTATATTCCTTCTATGTCTTGTTTAGGGCTTGAGATTGGAGACTGGCATGCTTTGCATATGGCTATTCAAGAATCATTTTTGACTCTCTTAGAGTCCTTTCAAATTTATATTTAATTATATATATTATATATATGTTTAATTGTGTGTGTGTATATATATATATATATATATATATATATATATATATATATATGATTGTTACTAATTCCTTGTTTTACAGACATGGCTTCACTACTTAACCCATATAAATGACTCATGTTGAATTGGCAACTAGAAAATTCAATCCTAGTCATTCATACAAACATACACCCCATCCTTAAGAAAAGGGTCACTCTAGCATTAGCCAGATTTCTGTGGCATATTTCACATCACTTCATTCAATATGACATCTTATATGTGTTTAAAAGCTGATGAAAGTAAGAAAGACACATGGCTTCTTCAATGGTGGGATCAAAACAAGTAAAGTGTTAAAAAGCCAAAAATGTTACCTCTCTCCTGGGAATTATCATATTATCAGTCAGAGAAAACACATTTGGACATTTCTAAACATAGAATAAAAACACCCCCAACTCACTGGAGGGAAGAGAAATCCCAGCATGGTGATACAGGTACCAAAATATAAGACTGAGGCCATGGAAGCAGTTGATAGGAAATATACACAATTGAAATTAAGTTCTGCCACTCAGACAGGGTAAGCCATCCACCTTTAATAACAGAACAGATTCCCACTGGGTGTGTCCTCCCTTGTTAAAAAATGATGAAAGCTAATCATTTCTGCCCTCTGTGAACACACATGAGATAAAGCATTAGAAAAACACACATGCACGGAGAAAAAGATTCAGATTCCATAAAACTCACACACCCATCTGCATTAACTTCAGAGCAAGTTACTACCTCGTTCTCCAATCTTTTTAAGGGACCAAGTAAGATCAGGAGAAAAGTGGCGGTATTGACTTTTCCACACAGGACATCAGTGAAGCCGCTGAGTTAAAATCAGACAGAAAAAGTCAGTGTGAAGACAGGGAGTTGTAGTAAAGAATTTTAAAATAATGCCACTGGTACAAATGAAAGTAACTGAATGAAAATAACAATGTGATACATTACTGAATATAGTAGTAATGGTGAGTGATATCAAAGATGCAACACCATTGGCCTTTACTTCTACCTATTTCAGTAACTAGTATTGATTAAGCACAAACAAATTCCAAAATGGGATATAGGAGGAATGGTTTCACATATTCATATTAGCTCTAGATTTACCGAGACCTTCAAAATATTCACCATCCAGCTTGACAAAGGGATCTTAGATAGCAGATCTAACATGCTCATGATTAAGGTTAAATAATCTGAAATTCAGTTAAGGAAACTGACTTGTCCAAGGTCACCACTATAAGTTCCAAAAAACTGACTGAAAGTTCACCCCGGTTCAGTGTTCCTTCCTCCATATCTCATCTGCATCTCCAGAGCCCCCCTCAATAGAAGATCAAAGGATTTAAGGATATTTGCAGGTTTTTTTTCACTGATGATATTGTCATTTTTTTTTAAGATTTTTATTCATTCATTTGAGACACAGAGATACAGAAAAAGAGGAAGCATGTGCGGGGGGAGAAGCAGAAGAAGAGGGAGAAGCCGGTTCTTTGCTGAGCCAGGTGTCGGACACAGGGCTCGATCCCAGACCCTGGGATCATGACCCGAGCCGAAGGCAGATGCTTAACCATTTGAGCCATCCAGGTGCCCCGAGAATATTGTCATTTTTAATAAGAATAAAATAATAATGGCTATGGTGAGATTTTGAGAATCCATCATAAAATCTGAGAGTCCTATAATAACTCTAACTTGTTATGTTATCTTATGATAACCCTATTTTGCAGATACAAAACTGTAGCTCAGAAAATTAAACTACTTGTGCAATGTCACATGGTAGAGCTGGGATTCAGATACAAGTTTATCTTAATCCAAAGTCCATATTCTTTTGACTATACAACATTACCTCTTTTAATCTCTTGATATTTTGTGAGGCATGTCAAGAAATTCAAATCAGAGCTGATACTTGGAAAGCTTGGCTGATCACTGCAGAATCTACTGTTTAGCCATTCAAACATTGTCAAACACTGATTCTTCTGATCAAGCCTATTAGAGATCCTGCTTCTATAATAGCCTCCCAACAAGAACCATTAGCAGCTTCATATACAAGGAAATGACCAATTAATTTTATTTCAAAAATGATGGTAAAACAGTAGTCACTGAGAGAAAGGCTGGTGAAAATTTTATGATCTGGTAAAAGTCTCTGCAGACTAGGGATTGTACTATCCTAACTGACATCGATTACGTCAGACTTGCAGATGGTGTTAAAAAAAAATGACCCTATGTCTATATGAGATCAAAACACCAAGACTGAATTTAACCCAGATGCTTGGCACTGTGTAGACACAACCTATGTCATATCTTCCATTTTCTGTTGGATGCAGCAGAGGGAGGGTGTGACTAGACACAGTTGTTAAAGGAATAATATTTTCAGGCAAGCTTACATTAATGCCTTACGTGTTTTGTTTTTTTTCCCTCCCTCCTCTGTTTAAATTCCTAAAATGCATCAGACCTCACGAGTTTCAGGCAGACATACTCTGTTAGGAGTTGAAGGAAGATTTGCACATTTCTTTTCTGACATGTGGACAAGCAGACGCTCTATCACAGGGCTTTGACTGCTCACTGGCTTTCTTTGTCTTCATTCACACATAACCCTTGCCAATTTCCCACTGAAAATGCCACTGCAGATCCTGAAAAATGTTTGGAAAGAGTCTCATGGCTTTCAATCTCCTCGACAAAAAGAGAAAACTTAGACAGTCTTACTTAAAAAAAAAAAAAATTGAAGGCAGTTTTCGTCATCTGTACAAGCATCATAAAAGCACTTAGAGATAATGGGTTAAGTGTAACTGAATCAGAAGCACACCGATTTGGCAGTAATCTCATTCACAAAATGTTGGAGTGGTTATAGGTGATGCCAAGTTAAACAGGATGATGGACTCAACACAATACATGTTTGCAACACTAATGGGACATCAGTTCAAGGCCACCCACTTCCAGGTGGCGGGAAGCGGGGGCAGCTGCCCCATCTCTGGAGAGTCAGAGGGTCTTCCTGCTCACATGGTCAGATGTCTGAGACCGTGAAAAAGAGAACGAGAGTTTGCTTGTCCTTGGTGTTTAATGATCCATGAGGAAAGGAACATTTACCCCTACACTAGGGAGCTGAGATATCTTTCTCATGGCCTCTAATTCATTCTTGGGGTAAGCCAAGGGATAGATGGGTAGGAAAAGTGTCTTGCACTTCTACTTCGTGGGGTAACTAATAGCTGTGGTCTTAAACGGCAGAATACTGAGAGGGATATTAAAGAGGCAGTCAGACATTTCAAAGCCATTTGACATGTATGGCATCTTCACCCAGAACCCAGATATTTTCTCTTGCCTCTTTCCAAGTTCCTTTCTGGCTACTACTTTGTATAGCGTGCTGCTTTATGGCAAAACCAGATATTACCCTGTGTGATGCGAAGACTTTCTGACTCACGGTATCTTCACGCTGCTGGTCCCCAGACTTCAGGATGCTAAGGCAGACCCAGTGGTACAGACAGTAAGTAACTGCCTCACAGGGACAACATTGTTTGAATGTCCTCCAGTACTTAAGTTGAAAAGATCACATTTGTAGAAAGTAACCTTTAAAAGTGTACTTTCAATTTCGAGTTAAAATGATTATAATTTTAAAAGAAAAATAAATATACTAGTTAATACTCTTTAGTTAATTCTTTTTATTTTTAAGATTTTACTTATTTATTTGAGACAGAGAGAGAGCACAAGTAGGGAGGAGGGTCAGAGGGAGAGGGAGAAGCAGATTCCCCGCTGAGCAGGGAGCCCTACGTGGGACTCGATCCCAGGACCCTGAGATCATGACCTGAGCCGAAGGCAGATGCTTGATGGACTGGGCGCCACCCAGGCGCCCCTCATTAGTTAATTCTAATTGGGTAACTAATACTAATAGTGACTATGATGTGCCAGACATGCTTCTAAGCACTTCAGATATATTAACTTATTTGATCCTCACAGAGACCCATACCATTTTAGAGTGAGGAAACTGAGACACAGAGAGGTTAGGGGACCTGTCCAAGGTCACCCAGTTGGAAAGTAGCAAAGGCATACTTCAATCCCAGGCAATCTGGCTCCAGAGTGTGTAGTACTATCTGTCTCCAATATATTATTTAGCACTGAGCTAGACACAGATACCGGAGAACTAGGAAGTATGTGTAAGAAGCAAAAAGACTGGGAATTATATTCAAAGTTAGAACCATCTCCTTCAGATTAGTCACCTTTGGAAGAAATGCACTTAGAATCATGAAGTGTCACTCTTTAAAACATGTGTCATTATACCCCTGGTGTTGCCATCATAGCTGGCTTATAAATAAGTCAGCTGCCCATATTTTAGAGCCTTACTTTATTCCTCACTAAAAAGTGTAACGCCCTTCTTAATCACTGCACGATTCATAAATCCAGGCTCCAAATGACTCTTGGCCACTTCCAAAACCCAAATCCATCTTCAAAAGTCAAAGATTTGTCATCTTAGGGAATATTCCAAAGAATCTGCTGGCCACCGATTTTTAGGGCAGGCCCCCAGATATTTTTGAGTGATGGGAACTTCCTTGCAATGCAAGTATACCATTGCATTGTGGCTGCTTGGGAGGTGAGGGCTCTCACTTGGATGTCTAAGTTCAGCTTTCTTTATGAAACAAATCATTTGTATAGCTTTAAAGTCAAATATCATCTACAGGTATCCCCTAGGGCTTTTATAGCCTCACCAGGGAGGAAATTTTAAACACAAAAAAGTAATCAGGGAACAATATATGGCAGATAAAAGTCAAGGGCCAACATATATGGCATAACAAAAAGCACTATGGGATTTCATGATGGTGAGAAAGAATGTACAAAGCAACCAGTAAGTCAGGAAGGCATCATGGAAGAGGTGGCTCTTGACCTGAGCCTTAAGTGAAGAGGAGAACTGGATATGATTTTAATCATTGTGCTGAGAACTATGAACATGGTAGATAGATGATAAATATTTGGTGACTAACTCTTAATTCCTGACCCTCCCATGTTTGCTGGAACATTAAGAGACAGGATGGTTAACTTCCATACCCAACCAGTCTGAAAATTATGTTAAGTTTCTCTTCACTGAAATAAGCAAAGTAGAATAAAAAGCCAAATAATCCCAAGAAAAAGCGAAAACAATATTCTTAGAAAGTGATTAGGGAAATGTTTTTATACTTGCTATTTAGAATGTGAGCCATATAAAGGAGGGACAGGACTTACACGTGTTCTTTACAATCTGTGTTGTGCTTGAAAATATTTGGTAGAGTTGTAACTCTCAAAAGTGCTGTGGGGTGTCAGAGACAACTCTTTAAATAGCCCATACTCAAAACAGAAATACGCAAGGATGAGAATGATTGCTTCCTTCCAGAGACAGACCTTAATTATTCAGGTCCTACAAGATACAAGTTAATTTACAGCAACAGTGGCATTATTCTGTTAATTATTGATTTCTAAGTTGACACCGATAGAGAAATTCAGAGGAATCTTTCACAATCATCCAGTCATGCCCCAGTAGAATGAATACCGCCACCAAATTGCTCATTCTAAGTGTAAAGGTCCTTGGGGTTAAGTTGGTCAAACAGTCTGAGGGATTAATTGACTAAATTTTGAGGATGTTTAAGTTTCTCTTTATTTCTTCAGGTATGCCTTTTTATATATAATCAGACTTGGTTATAAAATATAACAGGATGATTAGATCACAGAGTATTTACCTCTGGCTCTTCTTCTTCCCAGTCTTCCCTGCTCTTTTCTTCCTCTCCCTTTCTTTCTTTTTTTCCCTCTTGCCCCCTCCCTCCTCTCCCTCCCCTCCATTTTTATCAGGACCCCTCCAAGGCATAAATGATAAAAGATCATTAATTAGGATATGGGCTATAACTAATCCACTGGCACTAAAACAAGTTTCATCCTAATATAGTTCTACTGGTTGGACCAAGTTGAAAGCAGTCTCCAGATTCGTAAATAACCATTCAATATGATGAGTTGCCATGAGGTGACCACAAAAAAGGGTGGATGAAAGAACTGTTTAAAGAAACACTCTGTCAGTATGGCATCTTTTGTACTTCTGGCACACAAGAGCACATGCACCAGCTCAAAATAAAACAGCCAAGGATAAAACTCTCCGAAAGAAGGAGAATTTTGAGGAGTTAGACCACGGCCATAATTTTAACCTAAAAACTATTCATTAAGTTCTACTCTGTATAGAGTTAGTGATGAAGGGATAGGAAGACTGCAGAGATGATCTTCACGTTTCTTGTAATACAGCTGGATGAGTAATGTATGAAGTCATCCTTAATAGGAGACTAGTTAATAAACAACAACTGAACGTTAACTAGGCAGAACATAGGGCTAGGGTATACTTGGGGACACTTGTATGGGAGACACAATATGACCATAGATAAAAAAGATTTTTGTTAGCTTTTTGCCAGCAATATATTATTTTTCCCTTCTAATCCCATTGGAGGCACTGACAACTTCCCTCCAACTGTTCAACAGAAGATCATCCTGTGTGTGTGTGTGTGTGTGTGTGTGTGTGTACGCATGAGCGCGTGCACACAGGCACATGTGTATTCTGCGGGAGTCACACAGGGGACCCACATCACCTACAGATCCTGAGCTACAGTCACTGTTGTCTCTAAAGGTATAGATGATGTCACTTAAAGACAGTCCTCCCAGAACTGAGAAAACCAGGCAGGAGTCACTCATTAAATGTCATCCTCGGGTAGACACAGTAAAGGTGTCGGGAGGAAGGAGCAGCTTATGTCAACAAGTGTTTACTGGGCACCTCTTTTGCTTTAGGGTGCCTGACCAAAAACATGTGCAACAAAAGTGCACCCTGTGAGCCTTTGGGGGAAATAAAAGCTTCCTGCAGGTTTGGGGATAAACGCTTGGATATTGTGGCTGTGTTCTTTCATCACATCCTTTTTCGCCTTCCCACACTTCAGGCACTTTAAAAGCTACTAAAGTTTGGTCATTTTCCCTCTGTAGTTATTCCTGGGCAGCTTTACTATCCCTGGCATAGAAATCAAGAGTGTGGGATTGACTGAGCAGCTCAACCTGCTTCACACCAATGTCCTTTAGTGTGGTTATATCATGCCTTCTTCTACTGAGGCTTGCCTGCAATTATTTCAAACTGCTGTCACTTTCCTGTCAACCCTTCTTGTACTTTGAAGCCTGAGCTATCCAAGGGCATCACATGGAAAACATGGATCTTGAATTCGAGTTGGGATGTGTGCAGTCTCTGGATGGCTGATGCATCCTCCTTTCATAGGAATAGAACCCCCAGGCCAACACTGGAAACCCGTGTGCCTAGGAGCTGCGTTACTTCAACATATCAGTCTGGCATGGGGACAGGCCCTGAGACCAGGACTGAGAGCGTCAAAGGGGCCAAAATGCTGAGAGAGTCAGATGTAACACCAACCTATTTCTCTGCCTCTTACTTCTGTAACAATTGCTTCAGGAAATTGGAGTGGTTAGCACAATGGAAACATTCCAAGTTTAAAAAGTGAGAAGGTGTTTGAAAATATTAGAGTGGGCTTTTTGGAGAAACAAAGAAATGTTGGGGAGAGTGCAGATCCCTATGAGGTGCCACAAGAAGGTACTTGGAGTTGGCAATAAAAAATCAGGATGATGGATGAAGTGAAGAGATAATTCTAGCCCCGTGACTTTGACTAAAGACTTCACCAGTATCCAGCTTAAATTATAATTACACAGAGCCTGCATGTTAGTCATAATTCACTAAACATTTTCTACGAGTCTATAGGATTGGTTAATAGATAGTAAATGGTGAGCATACATTATGTGTAAATTGGATCGATGGTAACCTTGCACCAAGTCTCATTATGTGGTTTACTTTCTTCTCAGTTGTTCTTTTGACCATGTAAAACTGTAAGTTAAAAACATCCTTGTAGAGTAAGTACATCCCACCAACTTTTGCTGCTGCTTTCCCGACTGAGGAGAGTAGGCAAGCACACCCTTGACATTTCAGCTCTGCTTGGTTGTTGTGCTTATTCAGTAACATCTGCTTTGGTAAGATAAACAAGCCAGAAGCACACATTATGGGGGTTCAGAGGAGATGCAAATGCCACAGGAGCTGAGGGGAGAGCAGTTAACTTCACATCGGATGACTAAGAAATCTTCCAGAAGGTAGCAATGGCATTTGACCTGAGCCATGCAGGATAGGACATGAAAAGATGAAAAAAATTATTCCAGGTGGTGGTACATAGATACGAGTTGGAGTTGTGAGTAAACAAGGTCAAGGAACTGATCTGTAAATGACAGAAATAATGGGTGTAAGCCTAAACGAATGTTGAAGTGTCTAGATTTTAATATGTAGGCAATGGGGAGCCAATAATATCTAAACAGATAAGGAACAAGATCAATGTCATGATTCAGGAAAATGTACGTGGAAGCAAAGCTCTGTGTTTAGAAAAGGACTATAAATCATAACTTCCATTGGTAGCTGTTAAGTCAAAGTCCCATTTTCATGCACACATAGTATTGAAACATCACATTGCCTTTGCTGTATTTCCATATATGCCAGTAGAAAACGAATATAAATGATCGGTATAGGTGTGTGTACATGTTATGTACTCAAAATAAACTATCATTCATCCGAATATTACTCTCATACATGAGACGCATGTGTGCATACACACACCTCCACTGGAAAACTTAAAAGCAAACGAATATTTATTTAACATAAGTGCCCACTATGTACCAGGTACTATTCTAGAAGCTGGAGACAAAGACAAATAAGGTCCCCCCGCCTTTTGAATTTATAACCTATTTGGGGGATGACAAACAAATGTAATAACGTATGAAGAAAGAAATTGTAGTCTTGTAAACAAAATACAACAAAAACACACAGAAGGTCAACAATAAACAAGACTTGGGGGTAATAAAGCAGGGACTTTCTAGTAATTAGATGTCCTAAATCTTAATTCTTAATCTGGAACAGACTGAAGAATATCAGTCCGAAGAGTCCGGTCAGTGAAAATACCACACGGGTAGGAAATCAGCAAGGCCTAGAAGATACTGTTTTCTCTTACTTTTACTTACAGACATAGAGCTATATGTAGCTGAAATAGTAAAACCTCTTTTCACTAAAGTCTACTTTTGACCTTAGAAAGCAAAGGACAAAATAGCATCTAATTCTCATTTCCTGCCTTCTTTTAATTTCGTTCCTTTCATGGAACATCAAGCTCATATGAAGGTATTTGAAGCCGAGGAGAGCTGACATTCATGGAAAGCAAGGGCAGGAGTGGGAGAAGAGCTCCTAGAATCTAGGTATACTGAGATTCCAGAAAACCTGTTCCCACAAGAATGCCCTTCCAGGGGTTTGTGCCGTGAAATACTATGCCTACGGTCCCCCAAACAACAAAGGCAGGAGCAATCTGCAGAAGCAAAAAGACTGCTGTAATTCAGGACTATTTTGAAATTGGTTAATTAAAGAATCCAGCGAACTCATTCCGCTGCTAGTTACTAAGTGAATAAAAGATGCTAGGACTCGCTGTCATGCATGAGAGCTTCAAAAGTAGAAAATACATCCGTCGCGATGACATTTACTCACAGAATTTTGGATTAGCACCAACACCATATTCACTTTTTCAGCTTTCTTTTATATTTGCTGGCTCACGGGGTTTTTCTCAGCAAAACTGTTTCGTTATGCTTGCTTTTATTACAGAGCTCTCCAGGTCATGTCTTCAACAGATGAATAAGATCTGAGAATCAGTTATATTGTAGCACTATTCATATCGCCAAAGTACAAAAATCTGCAAATCAGGGAAGGGGGTCTCTGTTGGAATTAGTGCCACAGAATAAAGCACTAATGTGTTGGTGCAGGAGCTTACTGTCAGTGTATACTTAGACTGGTCTAATATTTTTTAAAACACATGGGAAATGACCTTATTATATTATTGTCCAAAATGATAGTTTTGCTTGGATTTATTTATAAACTTTGATTTCTTTCCACTGAGAGAGATTGGATATTTTCAAACATCTTCTCTTGGGGTGTGGCTGAATTATACCAATAGGTAATGTATAAACAATCTGTATTATTATAAAAATTCCTCACAAAAAGTTAAATTATTACCCTTTTAATCTCATAAACTTGTATCGCAAATATAAATGCCAGGCAAATTTAACCAAAGAGCATAAACCTTCTAACTCAGCTTTCTCTTACTATATATCACTTATTTTTGAAGACATAACCTATGTTCTATTTTAAAGTTAAAGTGCTCAAATAGATTACTAATCTGAATAGTGCTGTCATCTTGAATAAGCCTTTAGTCTGAGGCTTGAAGAGCACTATTCTAAATAGGAATCTTCTTATTAGTGGCATTGGTCTGATGAGCAGCAAAGGACTTTTTCTTTTCTCTTTCTTTCATTCTTTCTTTTTTCTTTCTTTCTTTCTTTCTTTCTTTCTTTCTTTCTTTCTTTCTTTTCTTTCTTTCTTTCTTTCTTTCTTTCTTTCTTTCTTTCTTTCTTTCCTTCCTTCCTTCCGCTCTCTCCTCTCCTCTCCTCTCTTCTCTTCTGTCTTCTCTTCTCTTTCTTTCTCCCCCTGCATTAACCCTCATTATAGCTGGTGATCCTCTAGCAAGCACAAATCCCACAGGTGAGATGACATCACAGAAAAAAGAAAAACCCAGAAATCGGTATGGGGTCAATTTCACTTTCTAATTCTCTGTTCTGATGCACAGCCTACATTCCAGGGTGTAAAATTCTAAGGAGAACTTCTGATGTTTTTTTTTACAGGAGAGATATTAGGCTACTATTTATTTTCATTGACGTACTTTTCTACGAGGCTACCATTGAAATTAAGAGCCCTTATTTTTTTTTAAAGATTTTTATTTATTTATTGAGAGAGAGAGAATGATAGAGAGAGCATGAGTAGGGAACAGGGTTAGAGGGAAAGCAGACTCCCCGCTGAGTAGGGAGCCCGACGCGGGACTCATCCCAGGACCCCAGGATCATGACCTGAGCCGAAGGCAGTCGCTTAACCAACTGAGCCACCCAGGCGCCCCAATAAGGGCCCTTATGCAATGACTCCACCAGAGCTAATGCAAAGAAAAGTGAAGAAAGGAAACGAAAGGAAAAGGAGAAAGAAAAGAGGAGAGGAGGGATGAAAACAAAAGAACAGAAATTTGGGGCGGGAAGAACAGATCCTGGTTCTGCCCCATAGAGTCAAGCAAAGCGTCAATTCACCCTCCAGCAACACCCGCACCCCCACCAGCCTGCGGCTGGGTCAGAGATCTGAGGGCGTGGCTTGCTTAGAAAGGATGTTTCTATTTTTCTTAAGAAATTTTAAGTCCGTCAGCCGAGTAGATTAAGAACGTTTGTGCTCATATATATATATATATATTTTAAAGGTTTTACTTATTTATCTGACAGAGAGAGGCACAGCGAGAGAGGGAACATACGCAGGGGGAGTGGGAGAGGGAGAAGCAGTCTTCCCGCGGAGCAGGGAGCCCGATGCGGGGCTCGATCCCAGGACTCTGGGATCATGACCTGAACCGAAGGCAGATGCTTAACGACTGAGCCACCCAGGCACCCCCGTTTGTGCTCATATTATACAGAGAAATCCAACTAGGAATCCCACTTGACAAGCTTGGCTCAGCACATTTTATGGAATAAGAGAACTCCGTTGTCACAGGATTACAGGCGATAAAGTCAGAGTAGATTATCTGATAGTCTTTGATTTCAGGTAGATAATCAATAATCTGTTTTAGAAAGAGTGCTGTGTATCGGGTCAGTATCTCTAGGAGAAGTGTCTTACTTCATGCTCCCTGCTGAGCTTCTCAATTTATACCTGCCAACTTGATTTCCCTAAAATCATGAAGCATAAATCCTGACCAGGCAGATGCTGGTCACTTTACTCTAGTTTGGAACTATCTTAATTGTCTGCTATGCTCCTAAGTGGGCAAATGACTACAGCGGCCTGGCTGGAGCTTCTTCCATGGCAAAATTCTCTGAGAAGTGCTTCATGAAACCTGAGTTCTGTGGAAATTAATGGATCTTGTAAATAAAGGTTATGGGTTCAAGTTATTTTGGAAGCACTCGGGTCATGGGCATTACTATTTTCCCAGAGGGGGATAGAGGCTGGAGTATTTTTTTTTTTCAGTGAATTTTTTTCTCACGGAGCATTAAGTTTTCCACACAGAGTTAATAGCAGAGCACAATTTCAGGTGGCTCCACACTGCGGTTCCTCCTTTTATACCCATCCATGGAAATCTGTGAGAAATTCACCAATCTTGTGAGTTTTCTAGAACAGTTTTGTCTGATAAAATTTTCTGCCGTGACAGAAATGTTCTGGTTGTTCAATATGATAGCCATAGCCACATGTAGCTATTGAACACTTGAATGTGGTTAATGTGGCTAAGAAACGGAATATTTATTTACTTTTAATTAATTTACAAGAGTGACACGTGGCTGGTGGCCACTGCATTGGGCAGCACAGGTCTAGAATCTGAAACGTATCAGCCAGAGGAGTGTAAATAGCACCTGGACGATTCCATGTGTCCCCTAAGCCTTGCAGTGATCTCTGGCATCGGGAAGTGGAATTCTGAGTTGACGTAAGCACAAAAATTCAAACTTTTTCCAAGCGTACGGTTCTTTCCCCATCCAGTGTTACTCCAAGTTGTCTTTTTTTGTTGCCGTGGTAAATAGCAGATCCCAGCATGGGCATTTGTTCCCGCGTGCTTTTTTCCCCCTCTTTTCCAGCTGTTTTGACCCACACATTACAGGGAATTGCAGAGACATTTAAATATTTCCACGCAAATCCGCAGCTAGCAGTAGCCAGCATCTACCTTGTCTTCTACTACAAAGGACTCAACCTGAGACAAATGTGCCTCTGTGGCTGGGCTCAGCGGCATTCCCTGCATACCTCGCCCATTCATCAACTATGGGGCTGTTCCAACATTCATTGCGGCACTCTTCTGTCCCCGAGGCTTCGTACCACTTGGCCCATTACCTGTCCCTGTCAGAGCCTGGGATCACACTGCTTCTGCCGGCTGGCACCAGATGAAGCTGTTACTCGCAATCAAATGAAAGGAAAACTTGAACACTTCGGAGAACTTTTCCCAGTAAAGAGGACAACCCTTCTGTTCCATTTATAAGGGGACAAAAGGGAGTAGGGGCGGTGTAACACTTTGGTTCCAAGACCTGTAAATGCGGAAGGTGTGAGGAAGAAGACTTTAAAGGAGAATATGTGTTCCCTTCTCCGCTCAGGCTGTGGTCAAACAACTTAGACTCCTCACAACTGTTCTTTCTCTTGTTGGCTGATCGGGTTCCAGGACGTTGCAAAAGATTTATTTACAATCACCCAAAGAGCCAGAATAGCCTCACCTTCATCTGGGAAATAATAGCTGTTTTGTGCTATTTCGTTCAACAACAGTGACTCATTATGTAGCACTAGGCCTTCCCTGATACTTGTAACTGTCAGGCAGATTTCCTATGCCTTGTTCACACACAATAGACCTATTTTGTCAGATTAAACCTAGCGATGTATAATTATCTGCATGTGTAGATAGGAGTGTCCTGGCTGAGATATATATAAGGATGCAAATGTATTTATTAACACGTAGTTCTACAGAGATATCATTCTAAAATGTTTCTTGTAGCCATTGTAGGAGTGCTCACCTGAGGACGGATCCATCACCTTCGTCGTCTACACGGGACTGACGACACTCAAGGGGAGTGATGGCTTCTAGTCGAAACATACAAAATTACTCCTTTTCAGGCCTAGAGGTGAGTTGCCAGGAGAGAGGGAGACATCTGGGGTTTTAAATCCCTGAGAGCCAGCTTAACCAAAAGAACTATTTTGCATACAACTCTTATTATGGAGGTGTTAACAAAAATACATAACACGTTGTTATGTTCAATGGTGAGAATTCATCCCATGCTCTCATCTCTGCATATCCGTCCCTTTTTGTTATCCTCTGGATCCAAACATGCATCCTGTGAGGTGCAGGAAGGGGAGCTATTGACCCTTGTCCACGTGTTCAGCACTCTAGAGATTTCTCAAAACTAATTACAGGGGTAAGTCTTGCATTTGTTATTTTTAGTTAACTTTTACTTTAGAATACATTTCATTTAACCTACAAACAATAAAGTAGACCACACTTTGATCCCTCAACCTTCTTTTAAGCTAAAATAGAAAAAGTAATATGATATAAAATAAAAATGTAAGAAACCGATTCTCTAATCACCATTTATCAAGAAACTTGCTTCAAAGTTCAAAGATGAGAAAAATGCTTCAAAGAGGAGAAGATGATTTTTTGAAGCAAAATAAGCAATCTATTTTTAAGCAAAGGCCTATCAGAAAATTCCGAATCACTTTCAAACCACTTGCCCTATACTAATTTGATTCAAGCTTTGTATGGTACTCAAGGCTTATAACCAAATTTCTAATGACTTACAGATTCCCAGTGGTGCTTAAAAACTCTTAAAAACGTTCAACAAATGGTGAATTTTGCTTGTAAAGACACTCTGTGACCTGAATAACACTACATTATTAGTTGAAGATAGTGATTTGTCTAAAATAATTATCTAAATGAGGTCAGATATAAATGAAAAGTCAGAGCCACTACAGATACAACAAATAAATGTGAACTGGATAATTTTGTTAATGAGTTTGAAACTCGGTATTAGCCTAGACGTATGTTTTCAAAGAAAACCAGTTCTAACTATAAAAATAGTCTTCTATTTTCTTCCTGCTTGAATGTCAGCTGACAGCTAAGCTTCTATCAATAAGAAAGGTATATGTCACTTTCAAGATCTTTGCATCTTTTAAAAGATTTTATTTATTTGAGAGACAGAGTGAGGGAGAGAGAGCACAAGCAGTGGGAGGGGTAGAAGGAGAGGGGGAAGCAGACTTCCCACTGAGCAGGGAGTCCAACTCAGGACTTGATTCCAGGACCCTGGGATCATGACCCGAGCCAAAGGCAGAAGCTTAACCAACTGAGCCACCCAGGTGCCTCTGGCTTTTTCATTTTTTGCTTGTATGCATTCATTCATTCATTCATTCATTCATTCATTCATTCATTTGTTCAAGCCAATGGACTAGAGCAAATATAGTTACCAAGAAGCCTATATTAAAGAAAAAAAAACCCAAAAACCTCAAGAGTGAGCTTAACTGAGAACTCAGTGAGTCAAGAATGTACCGCACAGCCAGAATGTACAATGCAATCACAAGTCGCATCAATGATGGTGTCTGGAAGGAAAGTGCATAAAAGTCCCTGCGTTGATTAGGTCAGGCCTGGAAAATGGAGCTTATTTCTGGGTAGCACATTTTCAGAAGGAGACGGACAAAGCAAATATACTCAGAGAGAGTAACTGAAATATTGAGAGACATGAAAATCACAACAAATGCAAATTTGGGTTTTATAACACAGAGAAGAAATGATTCAGGGTCAGGGATTTGGTTGGTTGGGTAAACATCTTCAGGTATTTTAAAGATTTGCATATATAACAGTGTTTTTCTTAAAGAAGGTGAAACTAGCATCAAGGATGATAAACTCTGGGGAGTCAAATTTCTTTGGATCATAGGAGCTTCCTAATAGCACGTGGAACAAGGTACAATGAATTGCCATTTTCCTAGTGGAATTCTAGGGGAGACTGTACATGAATCCCCTCTGAATTGCAATTACAACATTTCACAAAAGGAAATGAGTCCTTGGATGGGACAAGCAATTGGCTTGGCTGTCTGGAGATTCTCTTGTCTTAAACTCTTTAAAATATTTGCTGGGCATCTATTATACACTCACTTCCTTTTTAAAAGAAGTTATTTTAGCAAACTGGTTCTAGAAGAGAGAAAAAATATGTTTGTAAATGGCTCCTGCGTCTGACATCGTAAACTCATGGTATGCTAGGACCTCTGAAAGTTTAGTGACAGAAATCAAAGATGTTTGATCACTGCTTAAGCAAACAGAGATAAATTATGCAGAAGAAAATGCGTTTTGTTTATTCCAAAATTCATTGTGCAGAGAACAGAAATAAATGGGAGAAAGGAGGAGAGGTGCTGGGAAGCCCTGCGTCGGTCACTTCCATTTCCGTTCAGTGACAGGGTATTATCCATGTCCTGGGAATTCACAGATAGTTTGAAAAATGTGTATCAACTTGCAAGGAGCATTTTAGGCTCTGCTGACTGCACTTCTCAGTCGCTTTGGATACCCTGGGTCAGAAATAGTCCAGTGAAGGGAGTTGCCATATTGCGGCCAACTTTGAGCTCTGGGCCCTGCGTGGCTCCCTCTTATTGTCATCATTCATGCCTGCTGTGGCAGGAACATCATAAATGGCTTCCTGTCTGAGTCAGATCTTCACAGGCTCAAGGTTGCTGTGTTTCAGGAGCTATGAGTCTCCACCTGTTCTCTTGACTGGGCACCTTGCCACTTTTTTTTTTTTTTTTTATTCTTACAGTTTGATAAATGTGAAGGGCTCAGAGAGGGGACCACCGCATGGGCCCCTCCACTTTAAAAATAGCTTTATTGAGGTAAAAATTGGTAGACAAAATCTGGCACATATTGAATGAATGCAATTTGACAAGTGATTTTGGTGCCATATCTGTCTCTGACTAGGAGCCCACCTTTCCATTCTCTGCTCTCCTTCAGCCTTGGAACACTGTATTCCCTAGTTTTTGGCAGCTGAACATTTAACTTTGACTTCCTCAACTTCTTTCTCTCCAGGATTAGTTCTTAGCCTTACTTCTTTCTATCTTCTGCTGCACACTAGATTCTTTGATCTTCTAGGACTGGCTGTAGCTCTTTCTAGAAATGATCAGATGTTCCAGGTTTTAATTTACAGTTTTTCAGTGAACAGTATCTTGACCAAAATGCACTGCCATCTCCTAGCACCTGGATTAGGTAGTTCATCTCTAGTGACAATTTACAATGAAGGTGTGCCTTAGGTTTTCAAGAAAATACAAACTTATTTATTCAGTAAGTATTTCATGACTGGACAGTGTGTTAAGCTCAATGTTAATCATGAAGAACAGGGTGTTGGATAGGGAGAGATCCCTGTTCTTAAGGAATGCCTCACATAAGGCTCATTATAGTATGTAAGTGCTTCATTTCTCTCCATCCAATTTAATAAAATTCATGTGATACTGTATAGCTTTTCTTCTGCCTGCACTATACTACCCTCATTTTCCTTTTATCCTTTCATACAGAACCGAGAACTCTGCCGCTTCTCATGTATTGAAGAATACCTCCCCTCTGACCTTCCCAGTCATTCCTAAAAATGCATTTGAGGTTAAGAAAAGCATCTTAAACTGAATTTAAATATGGGGGTGTGCGGGTGGTAAATCACACACAAAAAGCATTTGACAAAGCAATTTATCACGTAATTTTTAAAGACATATATATTTCAAGTGAATTTAATTTACATATTTTCTGACTCATTTCCATTCCATTATCATAAGCTCTTTTTAGAGAGTTGCTACATTTTTACATTTTCAAAGGACACATTTGTGTCATCTATGACTTCCTAACCTTTGCTTTCTGGAATTTGACTATCAGAAACTTCTTCCTTTGTCTAACCTCAATGCTTCTTAGCTGAAATGGAACACTCAGCCATCTTTAGAAACTGTAAGGATGGGGAACAGTCCAATCCAGTTGGATTTCTCCTTGTATGAAAAGCCATACTATCGCCTTTGGCCTTTAGTTCTAGGGTTCTTATTAACTTTCTTTCATCAATTCAGCACCACCTCTGAGCACTTCACATTTATCAGATTGTGAGAATAAAAACTAGCCTAGATGCTTGGTTGGTTAGGAGATCATAAATGGGCTACCGGGGCAACAACGGGGTACTCCTCCTAGGTCACTTTATAACATATCTATTGACTCATCTCAACATCATGCTCTTACTAATGAACACTATTGCTGACTTGGGTTTAGTAAGTGGTCTGTTAAAACTTGCATTCCTATTGTACTTCAGATAAACAATGTCCGTGTTGAAATAGTTAAGTGTCATCAGCTACACTTAATTCCAAGGTGGCATTTTAAAACAATCAGACTGAATTTTTTGAGGAAAAATAATGTAATGATGTTTGTATCTCCAGAGCAATTGGTTATGCACAGTTCTCACAGTGCCTGGGACAAAGAAGGTATTCTATTTTTTTCTTTTTTTTTTTTTAATGTGAGTCAATGGACAAATGATGGCAAGTGTTAACTTCGTTGAATGTTTAATGTGTGTTAGGTATTCTGCTAAAATCTGTACATGGGCCATCTCATTGAACACTTCCCCAAATTCCATGGTACCATTATTATTTTCAGTTTACCAGAGGGGAAGCTGAAGTGCAGAGATGCTGCTCAAAGACACACAGCTATGGGGCGCCTGGGTGGCTCAGTCAGTTAAGTGTCTGCCTTCGGCTCAGGTCATGATCCTCGGGTCCTGGGATCAAGCCCCATGTCGGGCTCCCTGCTCAGCAGAGAGCCTGCTTCTCCCTCTGCCTCTCCCCACTGCTTGTGTTCTCTCTTTCTCTCTCTCTCAAATAAATAAAATCTTAAAAAAAAAAAAAGACACACAGCTATGAAGTAGTTGAGCCAGGACTCAATTCTAGGTTGTCTGACAGCAGAGACTAAGCTCAAATAAAGTTGCTATTGTAGTCTCAGAACCGGTTATATATATATATATCTTAGAATAATGTATGTTTAAAGAGAAGTCAACCTTGGGTTCTGGGAAGAACAATGACCAGGAGTCAGGAGCTCTCGTGAGTGAGTTTTACTTCTTCTCTGTCTCTTTAACAATGAAATGTCCTTAAGTAAATGACCTTACTCCGTCTTCATCACCAAACTAAGTATTGTACGAGCAAGAAAACTTCTTTGGCCTGTAACCTTCTATAATTTATTGGTTCCATGAAAAAGTGCACAGCTGAAGGTGTTTGCAGGCAAGCAGGCCTCTGGGTTGGGTGCTGAGCCATGACTGGGGACAGAACACAGAGCTGGTGTCTGTTCTTCCTGTTGGTCTTAGTGCTGGGTATGGCTTGTCAGCTGCTGCTTATTTTCCCTGCTCAATCTTTTCTTATCAGAGGCAGAAGGCATAAAGGATGCCATCTGGGATTGCTTGTTTAGATACAGCATGGTGTTAACAAGTTTTTCTCTCTTCTTACTCTTTCTTGTTTATTGCTGGTTGCAAGGAGCAGAGCTACACATGCACAAATGCAGCCCTTGCCCAGTTCTGTTCTTCATCATGAACTCGGGGGCCAAGGGAAGTGGGAGGCACAAGCTGTGAGTAAGCTCGAGGGAAGGCAAGTAGAGTCGGGCCAGGAGTGGGCAGTATCTTTGGCAGCACCTAGAGGAGCTCTGAGATCAAGTTATTTTGAACTGTGAAAGAAAATGTATGAGATTTCATTGACACCTTCTCTGGGAGTAACAACAGGAGACTGTATACTCCTTGGAATCTGGAGACTGATAAAAAAAAAACAAAAAAAAAAAAACATGGCACTTCTTAACCCTGTTAAGAAACTTTATGTTTACAGCACAGTATTAAGAGCCTGGTCTCAGAGTCACACAGGATTTGAAGCCAAGTTCCTCTACTTGTTAACTAGCAGTGGATGCTCTGACCACCCCACCAAGGTTTCCTCTACCTAGCCTTCCACTCACCCCATGTACTGTGAATACTGGCTGCTAACTGTGGTCGCAACTGCCCCTTGCACCAGGGAATTGCCCTTGACAAGAACGCAAGAACTCTCCAGGAAGGCAAAGACTGTCAGGCTGATACAAAAGACCTCCCCTTGCTTCTAGGTGGGACCAAATCTATGGTGCACTTTGTGCCTCAGCTCTCCCTATGGGATCAGAGTGAGGGTGGGCTTCAGCCAAAGCCCCAGTCTGCTCCTAAGTAAGTGACTACTTCCAGCTCTGCTTGAAGGGAAACTGACTTGAGATGTTAGGTGAATTGGGGAAGTAATAGCCTCTCTCTGCTTCTGGTCTCCCATCTGTTAAAATGAGGTTGATACTATCGCCATCTTTAAAATTTTCATGGTTCACAAAGTGCTTAACACGATACCTGGCACATAGTGTAGTTATATTAGCAGCTACATTATCTGCTGCGCAGATTGGGGATTTTGATAAAGTGATGCCTTCTCAAACATACGGAAGCACTAGAAAGAAGAAGGCAACCTCTCTCACTCTAAAATGTGGGTAATTATTATTATTATTATTATTTGAACATCCTGGTTCCCAAATCAAATTAAAACCAACCAACCAACAAACAAAAGGAACAGTCTAAACCAATCACAGGAAAGATCTTGAGCTCCCAGTGCCCAGTCTCATGGCATGAAGTCATGCATCTGTGGGTTGCGTGTTGTCCTGTAGGCACATTGGCACTAGCAGTCGTCTGTATTTGTGCAATGCAAGATGTTGCTCCCTTTGGATAGAAATATATATATGTATATATACATATATATATACACATAACATATATCTATATATATGTATATAGATATAATAAGTCTCCATACTGCTAGTGTCTAAATTAAGAAATGTAAAAGCCAATTCATGTAAGCCAGCAGGCAAAACCAACAGCAGTGCTGGCTGTGAAAAGAGCAGACTTCCCAGACGCCGAGCCTCTAGCGGTGCCTCCCCCATCGTGCTCATGGGTTCTTTCCAAATTGAACATTGGAAACTGCATGGCACCTTGGAGCAGATGTTCATTCCAAACGCGATAAATTGAGTAAGGGTCAAAGAAACAAGGGGTTTTAAAGTGTTGATAGAGCAGTGGGGGAGCCACAGAGTGGAAAACGGCGCTGAGTGTACCAATCAAGAGACCCATAAAGGGACATCCGGTGCCGACTGCAGAGCCTCCTCCGCACTCCGTGGCATTGAGGAATCTCACCTACTCTTCACCATCTGCTGTCGATATCTTCTCTTGCTTGGGCCCTTGCTTTCTGGGCAAGAGAAGTTGCAGCCATTTATTCCTTTATCCAATGAATACACTCCCCCAGAATACCCCAGCCAGTATGTGGGGGACTCGGGATAGAACTACAAAAAAAAACCAGACATCATCCCTTGGCTCATCAGTGTTGACAAACAATACTGGTAATTCCCAATGTGCCCCAGAGATGAGTTTCCACACTCCCCCCCACAAAGAATTTTGCTAACCTGCAAGAACATTTTTTCCCTGTGTCGCTAGACTATCAAGTTCCTAAGGGCAAGAGTGCTGTTTTATTGATGGATCTCCTAGCATGGTGCTTGGCACAGAGTAAGGTCTCAGTTGACATATAACTTGAGTTAATTTTCCAACCCATTTACAATTTCTGGAGGAATTCACATAAGCATGTATTACAGTTCAGCTAACATAAATTCCCCCCACCCCTTCTTTTTTTTTTCTTTCTCTGTCTCATCTGTAGCACAGCCAATACAGAAATGCTGACTTTAAAGAGAGTCTGTCTTAGTCTCCTGGGGCTGCTGTAACAAATCAACACAGACTGGGTGGCTTGAAACAATGGACGTGTATTCTCACCCAGTTCTGATGGCCAGAAGCCTCAAGTCAAGGTGTTGGCAGGGTTGGTTCCTTCCAGAGGCTCTGAGGACAGTCTGTTCCTGTTCCTGCCTCTCTGTGAGCTTTCGGTCGCTGCTGGCAATCAGTGGCCTATAGTTGCATAACCCCCGTCCCCGCCTCAGCTTTCACATGCCATTTCCCCTCTGTGTGTCTTCTCCCCTTTTCTTCTCTCATGGAGACACTTGTCCTTGGATTTAGGGCCCATCCTAACCCAGGATAATTCTACCTCGATATCCTTCTCCATTATATCCACAAAGACCTTTTCCCAAATATTCACAGTGGATGGACAGCCCAGGGGTCATTTAACTCAGTACAGGGTCCTAAAATGTCCAAGTGCATTAGTAGGACCAGCAGGCAGTTGCCTAGTAAACCACCCACCAAATACCCAGAATCAGGCAAGGACTACTGTGGGGTCAAATGGGACTTGGAATGAATAAGTCACATACGCCATGTGACTAAGTATGGAAATCCAGCCCATTGAGCCTCCTCTTCTTACCTGGGGCTACAACCAGTCCAGTTTGTTAGCCAGATCAGCCAGCCTTTCATCCCCACTTTTGTTTCTTCTCTTGGCTTTCATAGGTCAAGGGCAAGACGGTGGGCATTTGGGAGGATATCACCTGATGCTTTTTTTTACTCTTGGGAGTGGAGGAATTCCTAATTCTACTGCTTATGCTCCTCCCTCACACTGTTCTCTGATATTGTGATCACATTTTTCTTTTCATTTTTCTTCTCTTTTTCTGTTGAAGTATTCATAATCTTTTAAGATTAAACAGAACACGAGGCCTCCCTCCTTACCTCTAACTTGTCCTCTCTTAATCTCAGTTTGATTTAAGCACTCACCAGAATGCCTTTTAAGGAGATCCTGGTTCCTTCTGATAGGGAAATAGCATTTCAAAAGAGAGCCCCTGTGAAAAAGAAAATAATGGACTTCTCCTTTTCTTTGCATATACCCCTTATCAAGAATATATACTCCACAATAAAAACTAATGTGTCTGAGAAATCCCATTCAGGTTTTTTTGTTTTGTTTTGTTTGTTTTGTTTTCTTTGAGAATCCAGTTTGAGTAAACTTCTTTGTGAATAGGATCTGAGAGGAAAATGACTCTTCCTTAATGAAACCTGCTGCTTATTTACCCAGCAGCCAGTGAAAGGCAAACAAAAAATAAAGTAGTAAATCCAAGGCTCAGACCTGGTCTGAGCCCCTGCAGTTGAGTCTCTCCTCCATTGCTGATCATTTTAACATGTTTTGTGATCACTGAACCAACCAGAAACAATTGCTGGGGAAATTCTGGAGACTGACTTCTTCCCAGAGGATAGCTGTCACCACTTGTTCAACGTTTTATCACCTTAGAAACCCTGCCAGGATCGGACACACCCAGGCCTGAGCTGATGGGCTGTACTCGCCTTCTTGCTTGTCATGAGCAAACTTGATCATTCTAGTAATCTTAACCTCAAGCTTCTTTCTCACTCACTGCTTCAAGTCTGGTGGATAGAAGACACGGACTTGATTTTCATCTCTGTCTAACCCGACTGATCATTGCATCATCTCAGAGACACAGGGTACCTTGGCGTTTGCTTTGAAATGCTGATTTAATCAAATCTTCTTGTTACTTTTGTCCTGTGATACATGCTCTCTCACAGTCTTTCCAAGACCACCTCTGCTTTTTTAGCCAAGGTGCATTTTGCATCTTAGGTTCTATCTACGTATAAATTCCTATATTTGAACTGAGTAATAGACCCTAGCAAATGCTCCACAAAGTGAGATTCAGATCACTTGTTTAAGGTCTACCTTTAGCTGCACATCAATTTTCTCCTTCAAAAAATGTCCGGAGCCAAGGAGAATGGCATAATAGAGTCTTTCACACCTCAATTTCCCCCATATTGCGTTATTTTCTTGACAATTTGAATTCGGAGTTGCTTCTGAGCACGTGTCTTCAGACAATAACCCCTCCTGTTACAAAGACACCAAGGAAAAAGCAAAAAGCCAAAAAAAATAAATAAATAAAAGTTCACATACTAAGTGATTCTGTGTCTTTACATCAGTGTGTTTGATCACAAATGAAATCTGGAAGGCCAATTAGTACACCTTTCCTCAGGGCACTTGGGAGTAAGTAACAGGAAAGCTCATTTCTTTTCTGGTGTTCTCTAATCCTTCTGCTGCTTGTTTTCATTAGATATGAAGGCCATTAAACAGTATGTAGCCCAAGCAGATTTTAGACTCACAGAAATGGGCATCCTTTGGCCCGTCAAGAAAACTCTTTCAGAAATGGGTTTTGAGCCGTTTGACAAACTCTGGGCATCATAAACTCCTGCTGCTTTTCCTCTCTTCCCTCCCCCTCAGTAATCTCTCCCCTTTACGCCCTCTCCCTTACAGCGAGTTCCCTGTTTTTAGCTGAGTCACCGCAGCTGGCTGGCATCTCCAGGGTCATACTGTACGTAACACAGAATCCTCTGTCAGCTACCATGGTGCTTCAAACGAGGGACTGTGGCAGCCGCTGCAAAGCATCCTGGGTACTCCAGCTGAGCCCTCCTTGGAAGCCCTGAAGCAAGCGGCTGGCAGGAGCCTGGGACAGCTCAGGGATCCAAGGTTCCTGGCTAACATGGCTTCGCTGACTCCCAGGGCTCCTGTCGCTGCTGAGACGCTGCTCTGAAGCAAGCCCTTAAGAAATTCAGAACAAAATCCAGACGGACAGAAGCAGAGTCATATGGCCTCTCAAAGCCAATGGCTGCCAGGAAATAGTCTTAAAACTGCCAGAGCCTTGGCAAAAGGCCTTGAGCTCTGCCAGCGGGTGAATAGTGGGGTAAGAGTGTTGGTCATATTCTCCTTTTCCAGTCAACTGGATTGTGTCTGGGCACAGAAGCGCGCGTATGGAAGGGTGAAGCAACAATACATCACTCTCCCTCCTGAAAATAAAGGCTGGCCCATTTAAGTAAAAATATACCCTCCCCAGGTGGAACAATACAGATGTTCATGGTTAAAAACACAATCTTCTGGCTTTCAAATACTGAAAACTGGACGGCTCCTCATTTCCAAAAAGCTGTCTGGAGGCTGAATATTTTACAGACTGTAGATCCTACAGCCCTCAGGTTGATTTACTCTTTCTTCCCACTCCTCCCCACTGTATGGATCCCTATCTCATTCCTGTTCTTTGAAACAGTTTTCTTTTACAAATACTTTATAAACCAACTAGGATAATGATGATGATGATGATGATGGTATCTAAGCTATACGGTGTCCTTTCTGCAGCTTGGTGGGAGAAAAATTTGTGGATGATGATTAACATGTTTTAAATGTAACTTTTTTTTCTTTTTCTTACATACAACCTGTAGTCTCAAAGTAAACATAAGTAAAGAAGTTACTGGGGCGGCTGGGTGGCTCAGTCGTTGAGCACCTGCCTTCAGCTACAGGTCATGATCCCAGGGTCCTGGGATCGAGACCCACATCAGGCTCCCTGCTCCGAGGGAAGCCTGCTTCTCCCTCTCCCACTCCCCCTGCTTGTGTTCCCTCTCTCGCTGTGTCTCTCTCTGTCAAATAAATAAATAAAATCTTAAAAAAAAAAGAAGTTATTGCTCCTAAATGGCAAGTTTCAAATCCCTCGAGAAGCCCTGTTTCACATTCAGGGTGTGGCTTGTAAGGATAGTCAAAGGATTTGTTTTTTATAACTCCGCCCTTCACACAAACTCTAAGGGGTAGAGGAATTTAAAAAGATAAAATGAAATTAAAAGTCCTAAACTCTGGAAAAATAAAATAAAATAAAAAGGTAAAATGATATGAGGGTAGCCACTGCTTTTTGTAGGTTTATGGAGACATTAATATAAATGTATAAAGCCAGATTATTTGCTATCATAACCATGGTATATTCAGACACAAATTAAGGCAAGTACTACAAAGAAACACAGCACATCACATCAAAATTTTAATATTTTTTCAATTAAAGAGCCTCAGTAAAATACAAGAGACAGGATATTTCACCTCAAAAGCCAAACTTTTTAATTAGGATGGTTTTGTTTGGCTGTCAGTGCCTAAGAAAGCCGAAGTTAAGCAAAAGTATCACTTAGAAGACAGAAGAAGAGCAGAGAAAAGAGTGACATTTGAAATGAACCCCTGAGGAGCTATTAGTAATTGCTTTTCTGAGAAGTTAACACCTATAATATGTGACAGAACAGGTTATCTTGGATTCAGTGTTAAAATGTTTTTATTCCTGGTTAAGCCATTTTTAATAAACAAAATACATTATAATTGATTTGCTAGAAGCCAGACGATTCATCAGTACAACGGGTAGAAATATTTCAGAGAATCCGAGCAGCTGGTACTTATTTTAAAATTTGGAACTATTTTTCATTCCTTATAACAAAATCTACATTCTTTCAATCATAAAGAACCTGATGGTTAAGGCAGGATTGAAAGGAGAAAAAAAGCACAATTCTCCTATGAAGAATGACACCTGTTGAGAAACAAAATGGAACACTATATACAGAGGAATAAATAAATGGGTGCTGGATCAACAACTGTAACATAATCCACAATTAAAGAAGATGACTTTAAGAAAACAATAGTTGTTGATGGAAGGAAACAAAGAGAAATGCACTGTTTAATCAGGATATGATGAATTGCTTAATCTGAGATTATGGTATAGGTGAGAAATCTAAATTATTAGTCTAGAAATGTCAGAAGAGGAGAGATCACCAAGAACTCTTAGTAGAGTGTTTGGTACAGTTACTCAATTAAAGCTTTATTGTTTAAAGACAGGCTTCCTTCTGATACTTGCAGAACCTGGAACAAATGGTTGCCCATTTGTCCTGGATCTAAAGAGTTTTTAGTTAAGAAATGGTTAAAATAAAATAATTTTATCCATATCCCTTGATAAATATACTTCTCAACATACAGAAGGCAGGTTCGAATGTAGAATTTTCAGAAGCCTTGGAGACCTGTTACCCAACATGAAGAATGGGCTCCTGGCCCATGCTCCAGCTCACTCTCTCTCTTCCCACCCTTGGCTCTCCCCCAACACCATGAAGAGCTTAATGCCTATGCATGTGGACACTCCAGCCTGTAGGTCCAACATCTGAACAGCCAACAGCAAAGAACAGCCCATGGCCAACCCATTGGCCTTTGAGTATTCATACCAGGGGATGATCCCCACCTTAGAAAGATACACCCAAGGAAGAGGCCCACTGAGTGACCATCTGGGTCAGGGAGTTCTGGCATCACGAGTACCCAGAGTGTGGTCTAGAAGTGGGAACAAAAGCTTCCAGAGGGAATGCCCTCTTTGTTCCATGCTGTGGGGAAAGGTACAACTACAGATGGGGTCTAAGGCAGAAGCTCTCTCTTACCAAGGTCTAAATAAAATCACCTAATCTACAAACTTGCAGTTATAAAACAAGTCATGGGGATGTAAAAACAAGATAAAATCAAATCACCTAAAATCTAACTCAGACATACAATAAATACACAAAACACAATATACATATAAAACATGACCTCAAGTGGGATGAATTCCACTATTAGAGTCTGTGAGTTAATTCCTATTATAGCAACTGTTTTACTCTAGGAACAAAAGAAATACAATTGATTTTGGTTATCAAGCCTATATCTACAAAGTTGCTAAACTGACTTACCAGTTCTAGTAGACTTGTTTTGTTTGTTTGTTTTGTTTTTGTTTTGCTATATTCCTTAGGATTTTCTACATAGACCATAATGTCTTCCAAGAATAAAGACAACTTCAATTCTTTTCTGCTTGTGTTATGTCACTGGCTAGAACTTCTGGTACAATATTAGGTCATTGGTTAGAAACAATTCTTCTTTTCTACTATAGATGTTTAGTGCTGCAAATTTCTCTTTAAGTATCATGTCCTGCAAATTTTAATGTCATGTTTTCATTTTCATTTCACTTAGTCTAAAATAGTTTCTAATTTCCTTTTGAATTTGTTCTTTGACCAATGGGTCATGCTTCCTTTTGAAGATTGTACTTTTGGTGTCGTGTCTAAAACATTGTATAGTTTTATGTTTTACATTTAGGTTTATGATTATTTTGAGTTAGTTTTTGTATAAGGTATGAAGCAGGTGTTGAAGTTATTTTTTCTACAATAGGATGCCCAACGATTCCATTACCATTTGTTGAAAATAATATCCTTTCTATTTAAAAATGACCGCTGAACCTTTGTAAAATTTCAGTTAGACTATACTTTCATTGGTCTTTTCTGGGTCCCCAATTCAGTTCCATTGACCTTTGTGTCTATTCTTCCACCAATATCACACTGTCTTATTGCAGATTTATAAGTCTTGAAATCAAGGAGCATGAGTTCTCCACTTTTCCTTCCTTTTCAGGATTTTTTTTGGCTAGTCTAGTTCTTTTTATTTTCTTATAAATTTAAAAATCATCTTATTGATATCTAGGTAAAACTTTTCTGGAATTTTGATTGGGATAGTGTTGAATAAATACACTGAGTTGGCATCTTAACAATATTGTGTCTTCCAAATCATGAAACAGATCTTTGAAAATTTTTTTCATCAGTATTTTTTGTAGTTTACAGTATAAAGATTCTGAATATATTCCTTTAGATTTGTATATAGGTCCTTCAATTTTTTGTGCTATTTTAAATGGTATTCCTGGCTCTGTATGATCTTTCAGTATGGCTCAGCCTGGTACTTTCTGATGGTTCTTTCTTGGCCTTTGGTGGTTTCTTCAGATTTCTATAGTTTTTCATATCACCTCCCTTGTGGCTCTCTGTGCAGCTCTTTTTTCTTCAGTACTCTGCCCTCCCCAGTTTCTCAACTGTTTCTTCGACTCAGAGATCCTACAGGCCCTTTTTGGTTCTCTCTCCCAGCATCATAGCCCAAAAACTCCCTCCAGGCAGTAAACTGGGGCACAGAGCACTCACAGATTTTTTCCCTTCCCGTAGCAATTGCCTGTTGACCAATGTCTGCAAAATCCCTGCTTTATATATTTTCATCCTTTTTATTATTGTTTAAGACAGGAGGGTAAATCTAGTCCCTGATACTCCACTGAGGCCTGGAAAGAGAATTCTTCACTACAGCTTTCGACATGAATTTTAGGTAATATAATTGTACAATATAACCTTTCCTCTCTACCTCTATGACAGGCACACTGAACTTCACTCAGTCTTTCATGTATATGAAGGTAACACTCAAAGGGCCCTTGTACATAGTCTTTCCTTTGCTCAAAATGCTTTTTCCTCCTATTGTCTGCTGAATTCCTACTCATTCTTCAGATTACAATGCAGTCATCACTGTTTTCAGAAAACACGTTCTCTGACTTCCCTAAATTGTCAAATCTTGTTATATATTCTCCTAACACGGCTTCATAACATTTACCTCACTTCTAATTTTACATTTATTGTATAACTATTTGATGCATGTCTGTTTCCTTCTCTGAACTGTAATGAGCACTGGGACTATGTCTGTCTTTGCTTATCATTTTATCCAAAGTGCCTGGCACATAGTAGGTGGTCATCAAATATTTATGGGATAGATAAACACATTGACATTATTTCCATATTTGTCTTTTGTGAAAATTTCATTCTTTCTTATGTTGCCTTTTAGATGTAATGCACCAGTAATTACAGCTTTACTCCCATAAAATTAAATTTTTCTGTATCTCACCAAAGCAAAAGTAACAAAAGGACAACTGTTCTCTCAAAATTGTAGCAACATTCACTATTTAGAGACAACTAATTTAAATCTTATTGTTAAACTACTGATAGGAGGATTCTGCAACCAATTAGTGCTCTTAAGTTGCCATTTGCTCATCACAGATGCAATAAGGCACAACTTGGCACCACCAGGCAAACAGACACTGACTCATGAGGGATATCAGATTTCCCTGCTTCCATTTTGTTTTCATCTTTCTAGTTTGTTTGGAAACTCATAAAAACCATATGATGAGTTTTCAAATAAACTAGTGGTAGTTCTATGCTGACTCTTTTGCCCCCTATAGTTTGAGGTTTTGTTTTAGGGCTATGGTCCTGGTATCACAAACAAACATCCCCCCCACCCCCAAAAAAATTCTTATGTTGGATTTTGCAGGCGAGGTAGATGAGGAATCTGATGGCTAATCGTTTTTTATGCGGTGGTTCTATCACTTGCATCTCAAGTCAATTTATTTATTTGTTTTTTTAAAAGATTTTATTTATTCACTTGAGACACAGAGATACAGAGAGAGAGAGAGAGAGAGCATGAGCAGGGAGAGAGGCAGAGGGAGAGGGAGAAGCAGGCTCCCCGCTGAGCCAGGAGCCTGATGTGGGGCTGGATCCCAGGACCCCGAGATCATGACCTGAGCTGAAGGCAGACGCTTAACCATCTGAGCCACCCAGGCGCCCCTCAAGTCAATTTAAATATAATGGTTAATGCCAGAAAATGACATATTTGGTAGGAGCAGTTGTTACTTTTATTGAAATAGTTGCCATAGTACCACAAGATATTTTCTGTAGTTGTAGAAAGAACACAAAAATTGATTTTGTTATAACTCAGAGTATCCCTCTAAAGTTAGCCATTACTATTTTTCCACTTAAATAGAGACATATTTTATTATAATCATCCTCAAATACAGCAAATGCTCCCAAAGTTAAAAATAAAATTTGAGATCTATTGAGAGATGGATATAAAAGATTTTCCTTCCCTTTGCTTTTGTTTCACTATCTGAAAAAAATCTGAGAAATAATTGCTACTTACCTTTCCAGCAGAAAAAATTATGAGGATTATTAAAATAATACATGTAAATTACTTTGCTGTCAGAAGCCCTGCATACCTGTGTTATATATTATACTGCTAAAAACTCACATTAGTAGACTTTAAATTTTATCTTCATGCTCAAATAAGCAATTCCCATATATAGCTCTGTGTATTGGCCCTGATTTTTCTTTTTAAGTAGACAGGTGCTGCTTTAATTAATTTGAATGGACACAGACTTAAAATCACCCCTTTGAGAAAACATTGTTGTTTTAATGTTACTAATATTAAATATCATCAGAAGCTTGTACTCGGGGCACCTGGCTGACTTCGTTGGAAGAGCAAGCGACTCTTGATCTCAGGGTCATGAATTCCAGCCCCACCTTGGGTATAGAGATTACTTAAAATAAATAAATAAAATTGAAAAAAAAAAGAAGTTTGTTCTCATTTCTATGAGACTTCTACCTGTTTTGAATGCAGTGCTCTTATTTATTTGATAATTCTGATCTTCTGATAGAAATACAACATTCTCAGTGATATAATAATATAAAGCATCTGGATTTTGGAGTCAAATATATCTGTGTTCAAATTCCACCTTTGCCACACATAACTGTATGACCTAGAGCAAGTTCTTTTTTTCCTCTGTGGCCTCTGTTCTCTCTGTGTCAGATGGGTGACAATCCCACAGGGTTTCTGAGGATCAGTGACCTTTATGTAAAACACTGGGCACAAACAGGACGCTCATTGTCTGGCAGTTATCATTATTACTGACAATTGTACTATGCATAAGGTAGTGTGATGTGGCATTAATATTTAAGAAAAGAAAACCAATACTTACAGATAAGTTGCTGTGTTTGGTCACCATCTGATTTACAGGCATCATTTTATGTAATTCTCACAAAACTATAATGTTATTTTATTCCCCATTTTTCAGATAAGGATACTGAGGCTAAATGAATTAGAGTGGGTCTGGGATTTGAATTTAGATTTGTTAGATTTCTACATCTGAGCAATAAGCCTTAATTCTGAAACTGAATGGCTTCACCTTTTATTTAAGTTACTTTTTTCAATAAATGATACAGGTGACTATCGTACTTAGGTATCTCTCTCTCTCTCTTTTTTTTCTTTATCCAGGTTTTTGTTTGTTTGGTTGGTTGGTTGTTTCCTTTTGGATCATTTTAACAGCTTTTGAGGAAGAAAGCAACCTTGTGAGTTTGGGTAAGTAGGAAAATGAAGGATAGCTCTCAAATCTACTTATGTATATGTGCATTTTTTCTATAATGTTGAACATTTATTCATTGCCATAAATTACCACCAATGTTATAGTGAGGGGCAGTAGAGGTGTTCCCTATATTCCAAAAATATTCCCACTGGAAATAGGCGGTGATTTGCAATTTATGTAGGAAGAGTTGGAGAAATAGTTACTGTTCCATTTTCCTTCTCATAGTCTCCTTTCTAGTATTGGAATGTACACATAGTTAGATCACGTCTAATATTTATGATCTTCTGCATGTCACCTCTCCTTCTAAAACACTAATTTATAATTGTGAACCACTTGGCAGATAAGAAGGCCATTGAAGTCTTATAGCCTTGCTCTAGTTTTATTATAAACGACTGGATTGATGAAGAGCACAGGATATAGAAGAGGGCAAATACCACCTGGGATGTTCTGTAAAGGGTTCATAATTTATATTTTACATCTCTGCTCCAACAAGTTTATAGAATCAATCATGCTTAAACAAAGAAAGTATATGAAGGAAGTCACAGGAAGACTGCCTAATTTTAATATTATTTTAATTTTAACCAACGCAATACATGAGCATGCTTAAAAAATCAACTTGTTCCCAAAGATTTACTAATAAAAGTAATATCCCTGCCTTCCCTCTATTTAGTCCTGTCCTTAAGACACAACAGACCACTTAACTCTTTAGATGTTCTTTTCTAGAATTTATCTCCATATTTTTTAAGTAATTTATCATTTCTTGATTTATAAATTTTGATATTTTTAAATTCCTTTTTGATAAACAAGGACTTAGATCACTGATACCAACCCTCATCTTTCTTCCCATCCTTGTTATTATATTAATAGCAATATTTTAATTCAGTTAATCTGTGTTTACATCATCCTGATCACATGAATGTCATTCTCTTCACAGTGATTCACTTTTGTACGGCTCTTCGTTTTACTAATAGTCTTTAATTACATTTTATTATTTTCTAAGTCTATTTGTCATGATTACCTGTTGAATAATTTTTCAAATACACCAATATACTAGGATTTTTTTTTCATGTTCTCCCCCTGCCCCAACATATACCTAATTTTTTCTAAAACCCTCCCCTCCAGCCTCAAGAGGAGAGTACTTGATCACCTTAAATA
The DNA here is from genome assembly GCF_002201575.2 of Neomonachus schauinslandi. NCBI lineage: Eukaryota > Metazoa > Chordata > Mammalia > Carnivora > Phocidae > Neomonachus > Neomonachus schauinslandi. Next base: position 164,814,279 of record NC_058406.1, read on the forward strand.
ATTAACCATGTGTTTGTAAGCTACGGAAGGATGGGGACAATGTCTACATGGGTTTGCCTTTATATTCCCAACATGTAGTATACTGCTTGGCACATAGTTTATTACATACTCAGTACATATTTGTGAAATGAAGGGATAAATAGTGTGGTTTTTACACATTTACTTTAAAGAGAGAGGGAGCTAAATACCACACTAGTCATCACAAGTCTTTTAATGATCTCAGTATTGAACAATTAAGCAGGAAGTGTAAAAAAAAAAAGAGTACTTTCACAGTTTTCCTCTCTTCTCTGTTATTGTCAAGGAGATTAATGGCTCTTTATGGGAGGCTTTTGTCCCACACACGTTAAATCCAACTCTCTCTTGGTTTTTCTATCTAATTAAAATCCCTTCAAGACTAATCTAAAATAGTCTCTGAGTAGCAAAATGGCTCCTGTGGTATGTTCTATCTCAAACCGCAAGTTCCATCCCCTGACAGTCAGGCGTCTCATTTCCAGGCTGAGGGATCAGGGGAAGAATAAAGACTAGCAAGGTGTGTGGAGCACAGCAAGCTGCCTTTGGTTTATCCACTACCTGTGCTTTTCTGCTCCATCTCACTGACAAGTTGGGTTCTTCCAACTCTGCTATTTCCAAAGCAAGTATTTTAAACTATCAGTGGGCTCTAACTCTCTTATGACATTGTAAACTCAGCCAACTCATAAAACACAAATATGGATTTGTCTACAACCTATTGATAAAGGGCTTGCAGCATTATACAGAATTCAAGTGCTGAGACTAAATTTAGAGCTTTCCCTTGAATAGAAAGCGTGAGAATAGAAAAGGGAAAAGTTTGGCTGAATTGAAAATAAATGTACATGAAACACGGACACACAGGAGTTGAGTGGCTCTTGCTGTCACCACCCTGCCCATTCACTACGAACTGATTTCTAATACACCAGATTCTATTCCTTTTCTTTCTTTACCTATGATAGTAGAAGGAAGCTGTGTGTGAGGAGGCCATGGGAATTCTGGGGAATTGCTTTACTCTAGAAAAAGAAGGCATTTTCCCTGAATCTTAAGTTTCAAATTCTTCCCCTAAGACGTACTGTAATTAAACAGCTTGTGTGCTGCTTCATAAAACATATGGGAAACCATCACTTGTTTTATTTAGGATAGGGTGCTGCCACAGGGAGCATCTGTCAAGTCATTGTCTAAGGCTTTAGCTATGAACAGAAATTCATTGGCAAATGTCAGGTGACAGAAGAGAAGGTTAGTCATAAAATCAAATGCGGTGCAAATTTGAGGACATTTAACATGGTAAATATTGTCCCCTGCACATGAATCATAAAACAACAAAGAATCTCTCAGGATAGAGAAAGAAAGTGTCCTTGTTATGTAAGAAAGCTCTGAGAAGGGGCGCCTGGGTGGCTCAGTTGGTTGGGCGACTGCCTTCGGCTCAGGTCATGATCCTGGAGTCCCGGGATCGAGTCCCGCATCGGGCTCCCTGCTCGGCGGGGAGTCTGCTTCTCCCTCTGACCCTCCTCCCTCTCATGCTCTCTGTCTCTCATTCTCTCTGTCTCAAATAAATAAATAAATAAAATCTTTAAAAAAAAAAAAAAAAGAAAGCTCTGAGAAGGTAGCAAGTGAAACTCTCTGGTACTGAAATTTGCTGCGAGCTTCTTTTGGCTACTCATTTTGGCCCCTGATGTCCCTTTAGTCAATCAATTTGTCTTTGTCATGTCTCCAGAGGTGCATGAGCATGAGTGTTAAGTTGAAGCTAAATCCAGTTTGGAGCAGAGAGGCGAACTTCCAGCTGCTGTCAGCAATAACACTGAAACCCCTCCCAATCTCCCAGCAACACTGTATTTTAGTATCTAGACCTAGTAACAAATACCTAGAAGAAGAGCAAGAGGAACAGCATTTTTTTCATATGAAAAACAAAAGAATGTGAAACCCAAGAACCTACTGAACTCTGAGTTGCCATTAATATGCTAAGCTTCCATTGCAATTGTTCCCATTAACAGTTTCAATGAAAGCCTAGTTTCCTCTGGTCAAAATGGACAACATTCACCCATACCATCCATTAACATTGACACTTGGGTACCAACACCAACTTTAAGATCTAAAAATGTAAGGATGCCTGGGTGGCTCAGTCGGTTAAGCATCTGATTTCCACTTGGGTCATGATCCCAGGGCCCTGGGAGTGAGCCCCGCGTTGGGCTCCCTCTGCTCCTCCCCCCCCCCGCCCCTGCTTGTGCTCTCTCTCTGACAGATAAATAAATAAAATCTTTAAAAAAAAGATCTAAAAATGTAGACAAATGTTCAATATTTACATTCGTCCTTCTAAAAATATCAGTATCCAAAAGTCTTCATTCTAGATTAGAGGCAATGATAGTATAAAAAGGAATCTAGAGTTAACAATTAAAAAGGACAGAACAATTAATTCTGTTACGTAAAGCTTTTTTTGTTTTCCCTAGTAAAGAAGAATATATTTTCATTCATCCTCTTGTTAATGACAAGGCTTTCTGAATGTGTGGGATAGTGCCATACCCTTCATACCTCATCCTATTTGAATTTCAATGATGGTCTCTTATCACTTAAGACATTCATCCCTCACAATCACTGAACTTGCTCTTCTCTCTGCCCTGGATACTCTTGGCTCAGATCCTTAGCAAAACTCACTGTGTCCCTTCAAACTGATCAACTGATCCCTGTTTTATTTTATTTATTTATATTTTAAAGATTTTATTTATTTATTTGACAGAGAGCACAAGTAGGCAGAGCGGCAGGCAGAGGGAGAAGGAGAAGCAGGCTCCCTGCTGAGCAAGGAGCCCGAGATGCCGGGGGCTCAATCCCAGGACCCTGAGATCATGACCTGAGCCCAAGGCAGACGCCTAACCGACGGAGCCACCCAGGTGCCCCTAAGTGGTACCTTTCTTAGAGAAACTTCCCTGTCCGCTATTCCCATTGCACATCACTTTTTTTTCTTCTTATGCTATTTTAATTTACTTTGTAACACATGCAATACCTAAATCACGGTATTACAAAGATATTAATATTCTTATTTTTAAATTATATTGATTGTCTACTTGATTTGTTACTGTCTTCACTGTAAAATATAAATGTTTGATAACAGAGATTTTTGTTTTGCTCACAGCTGTACCTAAGGTGTTTAGCATACTACTAGGCACATAGTAGGTACTCACCAAATGTTTGTTGAAAGATTTTTTTGAATGAATACATACAGTATTGAACCAACAAGATAAAGCCCAAATGCTTTACAAGGCATATAATCCTCAACTCTAGGCTTCTTTATAACTTTCTGGTCCCAACTCCCAAAACTTCTACATATGCATCTTATGTTTCAGCCTAACTGAATTACTTGTCATTAACGATACTCTCTAAGAACTCTACTGCTTTGCACATGAAGCTCACTTCTTGTGGAAAGCTGCCACTCAATTTCAAATGTCATTTACTGTGTGAAAATATTTCCAACTTCTCTGGACTCAGATCTCTCCAATGTTCTCAGAGCACGTTATATAACCTTCTATTACAGTATTTATCAGATTCTAGTGTAATTATTTGCTACTTAACTGCCTTATGACTTCTTACAACCTGAGCCTTGCAAAGTGTCTGGTACATACTAAATAGTTTTATACACGTTTGCTGAATAAGCAAATCCCATAAACTCAACAAAAGTCTGATTTCTATCAACAAACAATTAATTTCATAATGTATTATTTCTTTTCTAATTCAGTATTATATTATAAGGATGTTTCAGTCTTTTCTGGGCTAAGTAAGCACAAATGGCAAAACAATCCAAACAGAATGCTGGTCATGTAACCTGGAGAAGGTTGATAGCTGATGTTTAATAATATCCAAATAGTTGCAAGGAACAAAGCAAAGCAACCTTAGTATTTCCACTCAAAACCTCCAAAGGAGAATAGACTAGGATTTTTGTAAGTGCTTTCTTTAGATAAGCCTCTCAATAAAACTTGTTGATTAGAGATTTATGAATTGTATTTTTAAGAAAGGGTGTGGAGTCTCATTCTCTGCCAATTGTTAAGGATATATTAGACAGTTATCTTTTTGAGAAGCACACATGAACTAAAGGATGTTTTGCCAGCCTATGATTCTATGAAATCAATTTTCCTAAGACCAATAATTCATCTCCACAATAGAAATTACTACAGTTAGGAAAATATACATTTACAGAAAAAAAACTCATATTTTTTTTTGTATGTGTACTGTTTTATGATGGGTAAATTTCACACTTACATTTGGGAATCTTTGGGGGAAAAAACTGTGTTAAAATTATTTTCCTCTAAAGGAGGAAAACCAAAGTGAAAGTAACATTTCCGTGAAGGATTTAGAGGTCAGGCACTGTATGTAGAATTACAATGAACAAGAAACTGCACGTATTTTTTTAACTAATATTCTTTTAAAACCATTTTTAACCTATTATCAGGTAGAGTTCCAATGAATGCTCATATGACCTGATCCTTTGGATAGTAGAAAAACTGTTCTCTAAAAACTGATTTACATACTCCGATTTCTTGCAAATCTGTGTAAAGGGACATCTTAAAAATAACATTGAAATTTACTGTATTTGACAGTGTTGTTATATTATCTAATACCTTTAAATATTAAAGATTATTGCATCCAATTTGCCTTTGTAAGGGTGGGAGAGCAAACAGATGAGAAGCAAATCCTACAGATGAGAAGTTTATGGATATGATTTTCTCCCAAATTCTGCCTTCTTTTAATACACTACGTAGAACCCATGTGGCCCTTCTATGTGCTCAGAAAATGTTAGCTGTTACTATTATTCGTTACTGTTAGAATGGCTGATAAGAAAAACTGAAATTCTGTTTCTTTGACAGTCCTTCCACTCAGCTGCCCAGCTTCCCTAAGATGTTGGAATTCTCCCCCTTTACTCATTTCCAGTGCATGGAAAAGAGTTCTTGCAACCTGAGTGGAAATGTCAGTGACAGAGTTCCTGGGGGGCATGGCCTGTGGAACCTCACAAGAGGAGGTGGGAAAAACTTCTCTGTTCCATGGCTCAGAAGGATCTATACTCGCCTTCAGTCATAGCTCCAGATGAAAAAGAAAAGACTTGGAGAAACTCACTCTGGAGTGGAGATTAAGGAGGAAATGAAAGCCACTGAAGATTTTCTCACCCACCAGGTACAAATCTTTTCCTAATGCAGAAACATCACTGAAATTTATTCTCATTCCAATAACAATGCTTTGGCCTTCAGAGAAAAGTGACACCAAAGGGTCTATTTTCAGGGAGAAGAACATGAACATACAGTAAGGAAACAACATGACTGTTGGATGTATGCTTGCTTTTGAGAATGATTTAATTTTTTCAACTCCTGTCAAAGTCATAGATTACACTTTAGTTCATGTAGTGTTTAAAAAGTACATTCTGCTACCTGAGTTTTCACATTTCCTAATGTTTACCTACTTAGTTTGAAAACTACCCTCTACATCATTCTTTATATCCTTAATATATTTACTTCTCAATATGCACTTACACTTGCAAAATGGATTGTAATTGGCCTTGAATAGTGCTTTGATATTTTTAAAGGAGAAACAAACAAATAGCAAGATAAGAGACCATTTTGACAGGATGCCCCCTGCCCCTCCATTTTGAACCCAACTTGGAACTTTAATGTGTGCCCATTTCATGTTTTGGTACATTGTACATCAAATGTCTTGAAAAGTTCATAATGGTTCAGGAAATGATGCTTCTCTTCCTTAAATGAAGAGAAAGAAAGAAAGAAAGAAAGAAAGAAAGAAAGAAAGAAAGAAAGA